>NW_028292580.1:9768261-10013812 GCF_029948245.1 Actinia tenebrosa | reverse complement strand
TTGGAGCCTCATGTAAACACCCATCGAGTATAGTGGGGGATACCGGCGCCGCAGAAGAGACGCGAGCCGAAGCTTGATTCTATTCGAAAGTTCAATCTTGGAGGGTGACATTAGCAAGGGCGTACAGCGTTACCAACTAGCCATACAAAATTCTAAGGCGAGGTTGGACTATGCAGTAGCCCCGGGTTGTTGGTTAATGCCTAGTAATTTATCTATAAATACTGGTTCTGTAGTAGGATACAACAATAAACTGCAGCGAGCTACTAAGGATATGAAGTTTGGGGCGAATGACGTGAACTCTGACACTCTTAGGAACATTCCTCACTTCGTAGAGAAGCCAAAAAAGTCACACGAAACGAAGCTACCCCGTAGTTAAGAAACCATCGAAGAAGGTCCTGCCTGCGATACCTGAGGAATATGACCATAACTTACTAAAGGGCCGGCTTAGCAGCTGCAAGCATTGGTCTGAGCTATTATATATGGCGATGAATAACCCCTACGTAGCTGGAGTAGATTGTGTTATACGACTTACACAGGCGAGAAAAAATACACCCAGGCATCTTGGTCGACGTTGAGGGCAGGTCCGTGAATTTGAACTACTCGGGAAAGAAGTTAATCCTTTGTACTATTGCATTGGCACAGAGAGCCATGCCAACGTCGGCTTAGGTTCCTGGATGAGAATGGCGTACTGCAGCCTATGCGCGTGAAGACGAACAACAGGGAGCCTGTGCATTTCTCCGTAGAGCCGTACCCCGGCAGTGCTGAGAATCTTACGACTTGACTTTACACATGGTTGCTGATTGCCATGGGAAGGTTAAAGCTGCAAATGCGTGTAGACGATACTGGGCGCGTTTGCGTGAATAGCATAGAGGATCAAAGAGATAAGCCTTTAACCACGCGACCATTAGCACTCTTACGGTGCTTAGTCTTTAAATATATGAACCCACACACGAAAGAGGACTGGTGTCTTCATTACCTAGAGGAAAAGGACTACACGGGCGACGAGTGGTACGACACCGGACTGTGGGTGGATGTTGGGGGGCTAGGATTAATCGTATGCACTATTAGTATGTCGGAGCGGTATTCATGTATATTGGATTTAGGATTGTTGACGAGACCAACACCCCCATTGTTGCCTTACAGGACGAAAAATAATAATAGGCACCCAACCCATTTTTCATCTGAGATTAACCTATATAGCTTCGAAGACCTAGTACCATTAACTTTTCACATGATAGCCAATTGTCAATATGCGAAGCTTCAGATTCGCCCCAGCGATGCCACTGCCTCCAGCGCCAAGCCCAGCATTGCCCGAATGAATGCTGCGGGTAAGGCAAACCGAACCTACGCCGGATGCTATTTGGAATCATAAGCCCATTAGCACCATGAGCGTGCTGCCGCTAGTTCCACATTATCAAGGCGGGCGCGAATACTATCTTTACTTATCCCAAGTCGAGAACACCTCGGGTACCCGACGACGATAAGCCCCCAGTAATACACAAGGATAAGATTAGCCCTTCATCTTCTTCAAGAATACCACCCCAATAGCGACGACCAAGATCCAAATGTTGTTACCCACAAACTTTAGCAGTTCTCCGCCGGCCCTAAGTGCCAAGGAAACAACCGAACCCAGCAGCCCAGGAAGACCGGCTGCCATCTTTTTTCCTAAGTCCGTTAGTCCATTGCCTAATTTCTTTACGCCCGCGCCTGTAGCCTTAAGCGCGGATAGGATAACTCCTACTACGGTGCTAATAGCGACCGCAAACGCCAGCGGAACGCCATACTTCAAAAGGGCTCTTTTTACCTTTTCCTTGGTGGTAAGCCCCAGCTCTTTTTCCAGGTTTTCCTTTTGAGCCCGCAATTCCGCAAGGCGTATTTCAAGGGCCTCCACTTCCTTTTGAGCTGCTTCCCTTTCTTCCTCGGTACGAGTTTGGTCCTCGATTACTTCTTGCTGCCGCTCTATTTGCCCCTCCAGGTCTTCGATAGCCTGATCTCTTTGCCGGATTTGCTCCTCTTTAGTGTTGATTTCGGCAACCAACTGCCGCCGTTCCTCCAAAGAGCCGGATATGGTGATATGCAAGTTTTTAGCTTCCTCTTTTGTCAGGTCTAACTCCTGTAAGGTGAGGTCGAAAGCCCTTTGGGCTTGGTCTCTATCGCGTAGGGGCATTGTCTCTTTGTCCTCTAATTTCTATTATTCTTTGGGTTTTGTCATCAACTTCTCTCTTTTGAGCATCGAGAAGTAGTCGGTTTTGCCTCATGTAATCTGCCTCCCTTTCTTCCAACGTTTCTTGCAGTTCCTCGACGCGTTTTTCTAACGCAACCTTTTCATTCAAGGCTGCCAACCTTTCTAACGCGCTTCGGGTAGCTAGTTGAAAGCCTTTTAATCTTGCCACGTCACCCCTAACTTCACCATTGTCGTCGAAAAGGGGTTGCGGTTTCGTCCAGCGGTCTTTGTCAGGAAATCTCAAGTCTTGGACGCTTATGAGGACTTTGTTTCCGCGTTCTGTGAGCCTTACGTCGTCGGCCCTCGAAGTGGGGAATAGCGCTGCGTTAGCTCTTGCGTTGCCCACTCTACAGTTTCCCGCGCGGCTGCCTCAGGCTGCTCTATGTTTTGAAGCTCCAAGTACTCAGGGACGGGGCTGCCGTGGTTTTTTGATTGCCACATGCGATTCAAGGCGGCCTTGAAGCTTTTCCATCTATTACCATACTTGTTTTCTAGAGCCATGTCGTAGATTAGGGGGTCGGTTTCCGCGCCTTTAGTCCATGCGTCGTATTCTTCGTCGTTAATGTCGACTTGACCTTCTTCGGTAAGGGGATCAAAATCACCTTCTACTTCCATTATATATGATAAGCTCAAAGTTAAACCCCAACGTATTACCTAAGCAGGTTGGCGGACTGAAAGCAGAACGCACCTTTCACCGGGTTACATTCACACCTTCTAGCGCAAAGCCAGGGGAAACGCTGTACGTAGGCGTACCCCGCCTAACGGATAACCTAGTGTTGGTTCCTGGCACCCTGGCGCTAAGGTTTAACCTAGCAATACAGCCAGATACCGCAGACGCGCGTTACGTCGTCAATAATGCAGGTAGAAACCTTGTTTCCAAAATACGCGTAAAGTTCGCCGGGGAATCCTTGCTGGACTTAAACAGGTATGATTTGTATACCACGTACAAAGACTTATGGTTGACTGCATTTGACCGCGCGCAAAGGATAGAGCAGGGAATAGCAAGCGCAGCCATACGCAAAGTAAGAAGCGCAACCTCTGGCGCCTCAGGAGAAGACGAAATAAAGACTGCTTATGGTACTAATTATGTCGTTCCATTAGATTTCGAAATTATCACGAACCACGGTGCATACTACCCAAGGCAGCTAAGCGAACTGCAGTTCGAAGTGACCCTAGCAGATACTACGAACGTCCTGCAAGGAAAAGATGTAAGTTCATCAGCTGTGGATCCTTATTTCATCAAGAACTTGGAGCTGCAGTACGAGACGGTACACAGCGAAGAGCTGGCTCGTAGCGCTGGCATGGAATACAGCGCTGGGAAGGCTTTCCTTTACGATCACGTCGTGATGTACAAGACCTTTAGCTTCACGAACAACGTCGAAGAGGTCATCAACCAAAGCATTAACCTACCCAGACGCAGCCTTACAGGGATAATGTTGCTGTTCGCAAAGACATACACGGCAGGATTGCGTGACTCTGAGGCATTCTTTAATCCTAACATCACTAACGTAGGCGTTAGCATTAACGGAGTACCTAATAAGGTTTACTCACAAGGGATAAAGCCTGAGGACATGTACCGGGAAGTCGCGCGTAAGTTTGGCGATCAAATTAGTCCAAAGGAATTCTTTAAGGATAAGTACGCGCTGTGGATCGACATGCGCACGACAAACGACGAAGACCTACATGGTCAGGGATTGCGGCTGGTAAATACCCAGGACGGTATTACGTTGGAGATCAAGCGCACCAAACATGCCAGCGACACTACTAAGATCAACGCGTATATCTTCGTAGTCTCAGACGCGCAACTGAGCGTAGAAATGAATCAGCTAAAGAGCGTTGCGTATTGATGCGCTGCGCTCCCTCATCCAAAAAAAAAAAAAAAAAGAATGAAATATCCCTTACGTATATAATGCTTCGCGTATTTGAAAACAATGAAACTGCAATGCATAGTGCAAGGCGATAAACTTTATTTCAAAGCAAAGGAAGTGGCGGCTGCGTTGGGTTACGAGCGTCCAAAAGATGCAATTAAGGCGCATGTTTGCGATAAATACAAGGTAAAGCTTAGCGAACTTAGAGTGGAGGTGAATCGCCTCCCCTCTCATTCACAGCCTAATTCCCTGTACGTAACTGAATCTGGGTTGTATCAGTTGATATTTAGCTCTAAGATGCCAACGGCAGAGACATTCCAGGATTGGGTCTTAGAGGAAGTTCTCCCTACCCTCAGGAAAACAGGTAAATATGAAATAGAGCGGCGCTTTGACAGTCCTAACAAGTTGGTATTCAAAATAGAAAATGAATTTGACCTGCATAAGAAGGTCGTAAACTACATACGTCGATTCCACCCTATCCTACTGCTCGCACCAGGTCTTGGAGAACTACAGGACTCAGCTAGCAAAAGGATAGTATGTTGGCAGAAAGGGTATCAGGCGGGGCAACCCGACATCTTAGTCCTTAATGCACATAAAAAGTATAATGGGTTATGCCTGGAGTTGAAGACACCTAAGGGTAACGGCGTATTATCACCTAAACAAGAGGCGTTACTCGCACAATACGAGGCAAATGGTTACCTAACCATGGTGTGCAACGATTACGACCTTATATGCAGGGAGATCGACTATTACGCAGAAGGTATTCGTGTACCTTGTCCTTGGTGTGTTAAGGCTTTTAAGACGCAGGAGGCGTTAAGGACTCACCAAAGAATATTTCATAGGTATAATGATCATTGAACAGACACACTGGCGTAATCTGACCGTTGGTCAAACTTACAAAATAAAAAATTATGTCATGTTTGAAGATATCAACCGATTGAGGTTAATCTTGATGCATGACAATGAAGAGTGCACTTTATGGGCACCTGACTGCGTGCGGTATGTCCTTCAAGGTGAGGAATACACACAGGTAAGAAGTTATGGTAAAGTGAATGGTCGATGGAAGTTTGACATCGAACGCCGCACCGACGCTAATCCATTATGTGATTAGTCATCCTCATGGGCGGTTAAGTATTGGTCTGCTATGTCGGACCTCATTTTTTCTGTCATGTAATTAGTATGGTAAATTAAGGCTCCTCCTGCGAACGCTGCGATGTAAGGTAACATCATATATTATTCATTTTTCCATGCTTTTCTTACAGCAAGGTAATGGTCTAAGGGCTTGGGTCCGTCGTACAGGCAACACCAAATATGTTGACCGCTACGTATACAGCCACATCGGTTGCAAATGCCGTCCCAGTGTTCCCTGTATTCCCATCTCACGCCCTCAACGTCGTCAAAGCATACGAAGGTCTGGTCTATTTCCTTCTTACGCCGCGTGAGCGCCCGGGAGGTTTCGTGGGGACAACAACGTTCGGCTAAGTCTCCGTGGGTTTCACAGACGACATCTTCGAGGTGGTAACGACGACAGCGGTATTTATGCCAGTTCTCCTCGAAGTGAGGTTCATCGCAACGGAGACAACGGTCTTTGAGGCAGACTCTGTTCTCGCGGTGATATCGTAGGGCCTGTACAGTGGACAGTTCCTTACCGCAGTCACCGCAAAGGGTACTTACGGTCTTCTGACAGACTTTCTTGGAAAGATGGTATTGCAGTCGCTGCTTACTGCTGAAAGATTTATTACATCGCATGCACTCCATTATATACACCTTATTTTTTATTGTTATTTTGTTAAATGCTGCAAAGAGGTCTCAAGTAAGGATCTATCTTTTATTGTTATTTTGTTAAGCCCCCATTAAAAGATGAGGTATCATTCTTTCTCATTGTTGAAACCAGCAAAAAGATAATCATGTTAACCATTCTTCGATCGTGATGATTTAACAAAATAACAATAAAAGATAGACCCTTACTTGAGACCTCTTTGCAGCATTTAACAAAATAACAATAAAAAAAGAAAGACCTATGCTAATTCCTCTTGCTGGGGCTTAGTAAGATCTTCTTTGCGACCTCTTACTCTTCTCGAACGTCGTCTAAAGTCCTTTGTGCTTTAGTATCCGCGGGACACCAATGTCCAACGAAGTCTTCTTCAGAGAATACCTTATTACAGTGACAGCAGCTGTGTTTCTTACGAGGCGTCGGAGGGGTAACGATGATGCAGTCAGCAGGTAGTTCGCACGTAATGCAGTCCATATATCTATGGGGGATATCGAATGAAGTCCTTAATGGACTCCTTAGCCCAGCCCGCCATTGTCAAAAGCGCGCCAAACCGTTCTGCACGCTTCAGACCACACATTTCATCGTACAATTCCTGTACGCGCTCTTTTAACCGGTCTATCTCTTCCCTTTGCATTTCTATGGTGTCTCTTTTATCCTTTGCGTCGGCGGTAATCCTTCTTACTGCTTCCACTGGTTCCATCTATATATGAACCCAGATCACATGCCTTGTAACGCTCTGATAGTAGGACCCACCGGCTGCGGAAAGACCCAGTTCATCGTGGAGCAGCTATTAGGGCCCTTTAGATACCGCTTTGACTACATAGTGCTATTATGCCCCACCTATGTGAATAACCGCACCTGGGAAGGCATAGGAGTGAAAGATGACGACTTCTTCGTAGATATCTTAGATCCTAACGAGTTATCCAGCCATTTGAAGTTCTGGCACAAGCAATTCCCTAAAGATACACAGACTTTACTCATACTGGATGACATTGCCTGTGGGGACGACGTAAAAAAGCGCACCTCCGAATTAGTGCAGCTCGCCTTTAGCGGCAGACATGACAATATCAGCGTTTGGTTGCTCTCGCAGCAGCTTACCAGTGTCTCTAAACCCTTCAGGGAAAACATAGGCTCCCTGGTCGTATTTTATACTCCAAGTAAGTCTGACCTGGAAACCATCTTAAGCGACTACGGCGGTGAGATATCCAAGGAACAGTTGCATGAATACATGCGGCATTTAAAGACGCACCAACATTCCAAAATGATTTTCTCTTTGAGGTTTCCTTATGACGCTAATGTATATGGAGATTGAGCAGCTCTTAGATGAAGTCCCCACGCAGTTAGATGAAAGTAACCTCAAGGAACAACTTAACATCCTTGTGTCTTCGGGGAAGTGTAAAGAAATGATAGGCAAGGAACTTACCCATGAGCAGGTTAATAAGTTGTCAGAAGATGAAGTCAAGAAGTTCCATAAGAGGTATGAGGCCGCCCTTGCAAGTAAGACCACGGACGCCGTAGCAGACTCCGCTATCCGACTTGCAACTAAATTGCTTGGACTTGCGCTGCCCATAGACGACGTGGAGCAACTGCGGAAGGACATTAGCGACGACTATGTCATATCCCAAGAACTTAAGATAACCTGTGGGTGGTTGTCTTTGAAGTGCGGTAAGTTAATGGCAGTCGCCTCTGCGGCACTTCACGTAGCTCAGCACGTCGACTTGAAGGAGGTACTAGGTTCCTTTGGAACATCTTGGAAGGACTTCAAGAAGGACAGAGAAGTCGAAAAGGTCTTCCAGGCAGCACTTGCTGAGGTACCTGATCAAGTCACCTCAAGTACTTAGTCAAGTCGTTGTCAGGTCACCTCAAGTACTTAGTCAAGTCGTTGTCAAGTCACCTCAAGTACTTAGTCAAGTCGTTGTCAAGTCATTGCCAAGTCATTGTCAAGTCGTCATCAAGTTACTTGTCAAGTCCTTCAAGTCCCTTAATATAAGATGAGTGACACCGAAGAACAACCAGAAAAGGCTCCCGTAGAAGATACCAAGATTACCAAGGCTAAATCTCCGGGCAGAGTCGCTGCCGGAAAGACGCTCGCGGAGATGAATAAAAAGAACAAAGCCAAAAAAGAAGAAAAGGTGGAGGAAAAAGAAGAGGAATCCTTTATTAATCCGGGATACGTCATTGGCGCGTTAGGAGTCGCTATAGCAGCAGGCAGCCTCTACTTACAATGGCGGGCAACGAAAAAGGTAGAACCACCAACGTATCGCGCACCTGTGGAGGTTAGAAAAAGTAAGATCCCTGAAATGGAGTAGATTTATCACCACGTACCGTGGCGACCTAGATTTTCCTTCTCGCTTTGTAATATAATGTCAACCGCGTTATTGAAAACTGTTGAAGAGGCAGCTATCATTACTTCCATCGTTGCGGGTATTGGTTGGGTAGGTAAGAAAGTGCTCAAAGAAGACTTTACTGAAGACCCAAGCAAGAGCTTCGCTAATTTTGCTAAGATGACCGCTGCCGTTGGCGGGGCTATCATGGTAAAGGATTACCTACGGAAGGAAAAGTACCTACCTAATGTATAATGGTTAGCTTAGTCGCAGGTGGAGTCATTGCAGCTTTAGCATTTACAGGGGCTAATTATGGTGGTCAATATTTGGATAGATTAGTTAGAGGCGACAAAAGCGGTGCCGCCGAAAGAAAGAGACACGACTTAGCGCTGGAGAAATATCAAAGGGACGTTGCAGCTTGGAATGAAAAAAGACAAGCTTACAGGGATTGGTTGGATAAGAACTACCAAGACAAAATGCAGGCAGACAAGAACTTCGAAAACACAGACTACGCCTTCAAACTTTATGCGCAAGCACACCCCGACTTTAGAATGAAAAAGCCTCAGTTCAAGAATTACTACCAGCCTTCTAAGAAACAAAAAGACAATGAATTGGTCTTTGTAGGAGTCGCAGGGCTGGCGGGAGGCGTGGCCTTGGCGTATCTAATATAATGATCGTCTTTTTGGAAAGCGACAAGAATAACTTTACTACTTATCTGAATCCTCCCATCCGCGCGGAAAGGGTTCGGCTGGTTAGTTGCTCTTTGTACAATTCTTGGTATAATTTAATTAATGGCTTTGTCATCGGAACTTCCGGCACCAAACCAAAAATACCAGATTCCCATTACACCCCTATAACACTGGCTAAGGAGCTAGCAAAGCATGGATATACTCTTACCACAGGATTACCCCATGAAATGAAATTCAAGAAAAATAGTGGAAGCGCTAATTTAAAGGACAGTTCATTGGTAGAACTCCTGGGCCTTACTAGTACCACGATAAATAGCGGCAGTACATATGACGTAAAATGGAAAGTCGCATCCTCTTACGAAGTCTATTGCGACTTGGTTCATAGTTACAACAATGGAGAAAAGTCTTCTCTTATGTCCAAGTTTCTGCCCCAAGGTAATCCATTTGACCCAGTAGAATACACTCCCATTTCTTTGAGCTATGACTTGTCTAATTTGGTAGAAAGCATAAACATCACCATTAAAGTGGACGGAAAGACGGTGGATTTTAACGGACGTAAGATCAATCTTGTTTTGGAATTCATATAATGGGCCGCGTAGAGGACAAACTTAAAAGGATTTACTATGGGCCGGAAGGCTATTGGAGAGGAGCGTCAGCTATCAAGAAACTCGCGACCGCGGCCAGGGTATCAGACGAAACGGCTAAGAACTGGTTGAAAAAACAAACCCTCTGGCAGGTTTATCTTCCCGTGCCTAAGTACATTCCCAGGCCCAGCTTCACCGTAAATACCCCCAATGAAGTTCATCAGGCGGATTTGCTTTTCTTGCCGCACGATAAGGTGAGAAAGAAGACCTATAGGTACGCTTTGACCGTAGTCGATATCGCAAGCAGATACAAGGACGCCGAACCTATAACCAGCAAGGATTCTGGGGAAGTCGCAGAAGCCCTAGGTAGGGTTTATAAGCGCGTCTTGAAATGGCCTAAGCTGCTGCAAGTGGATGCGGGGACGGAGTTTATGGGCGTGGTTACCAAGACCCTGAAAGACCACGACACTAAGATTAGAAGAGCTAAAGCAGAGTACCACAGGGGTCAAAGCATTGTCGAAAGATTCAATAAGACCCTGGCCAATCGTCTCTTTGGATACCAGTATTGGAAAGAGCTGGAAGATCCCTCCAAACGCAATAGGGAATGGACTCAGAGGCTCCCCCAGGTCGTCGCAGCTTCGAACAACGAGGCGGCCAGGGCTACGGGAATGAAACCCAGGGATGCCATAGAAAAGAAACACGTGGAACACAAGTCCTTCATCAGAAGTTCGAGGGCGGTCTTCCCCCATGAAAAGAAATTAGGTAATGTCACGGTTCGATATCTCTATGAGCCGGGTGAATTAGAAGGAGGATCCAAAAGAGCTACGGATCCTAATTGGTCTTTGGAAACTTACCAGATCCGAAGTGCGCTAGCTAAGAAGGGTCAGCCCACCTTGTATTATCTTCATGATGGTCCCACGCGTGGGTTCGTCAAAGAAGAACTGCTTATCGTGTGATGTCCGAATGCTATCGTATGGATACCATCATCACACATCCACCTCTTACCGTCAAATGCAGACAGTGACACCTTCTCCTGTGTAACGTTGTGTATTTGATGTCCGTAGCTGCGCAGGCTGTTCATTTTATGTCGCTGTTCCTTGCGCGTACGCAAGACCTTTAAGTAGGACTCGTGCGTAATGTCCTTCTTAACCACGTATTTTTTTACGCCTTTAGCTTTCTTTTCTACACCGTCCAGCTTTAGCACGCTGTACATCTTGGGTTTCAGGCCCACGTATTCCACGATGGGTTTTCCTTTCATCTCATCCTTCATTTTCCCGATTACTTTCTTGTTTTTAGGGGAGTAAAGGAAGTGGTCGCGTGGGTAATCGCTGGTGTCGTATTCATCGATGTCGGGAACACAATCTTCGTAAATGTCTTCCGTCTGCACCTCTAGTATCAAGGAATCGGTGTCGGTGTATAAGAGGCGGCACTTATCACCGTATTTCGGTTTTAGCTTGTCGTAGTAAAACTCATACATGAGCAGCTTTGATAGGTCTAACACTGTAAACCCCGTGTATACGGGTTTATTCAGGAATAGATTCGCTTTCTTCATGTGAATCACGTAGAAGTTTAACATTTCTACGTATCTAACGAAGCCTGGCTGTGACACGTATGCTTCTGCTTCCTCTTTGGTGCTGACTATTTTTACGCTTACGCGCTTGCGGATGTTCTCCATTGTCTTTCCGAACACGCTGTTGTTCATCAGTTTGAAGAGGTTTTTCTCGAAGTCATTTTTCGCTGCGGTACGCTTTTGCGTGTTAAAGTCAATGTAGGGGCGCATCCAGGGTTCCTGTGTGAATTTTAGGACTCTGTGGATCTTCTCTACGCGCATTCCGTGTCGCACGTAGAACTGCAGGTTGCGGTAATGTACCACATACTTCTTCTTATCCATCAGGTTCATAGTTAGTTTCCTGTACGGTTTGTAACCAGGGCACATTTGCTTTTGCAGCGGACTTAGCTGCTTAAATGGTATCTCTATCGCTTCTGGTGCTAAGGGGAACTCATTGTGTTCGTCGTGCAGGCGCTCTGGGTACTCCAGATCCACTTCTAAGACGTAACCCTTGTCTTCCTCCTTTCCTACCTGCATGTAGAAGTCTATCGGCTTCACTGGATCCCATTCGAAGTCTCTCACAGGTAGGTACTGTGACATTGCCCAACCATAAAGGTTATTCGCATCCAGGTAGTAAATGTATGTGGTTGGTTTCTCTGGGTCGTGCTCTACTAAGGGGTTGTTTGCGCGGGCGTAACGTCGGCTGGGTCCGCATACGCCGCCACGAATACCGTCTTCCATAAACCGATACATGTCGTACTCCGTTAGGAGATCCAACTGCGCATTTGTCTTCTTTAACAAAGCACTCCAGCTGAGCCCAGGAGCCGTGTAGAAATTAGCGGGATCCAATCCGTAATATTCCATAGCCATCTTTCTGAAGCTTTGGAAAACATCTGCAAGCAGCACTACGTCAGACCTTAGGTAGATGTCGTGGTAGTCACCCATGTTCTCACAGGAGTACTTTTCCCACACGTCTAACGCATGCTGGTACTCCTCATCCTTTATACCAGACTCGTTTAGGGTGCTGTAGAAGCGATCTTTGGGTGGCAGGGGTTCTTTGAATCGATCCCAGGAGTCCATGTATTCGTATGGGTAGACTCCTTTCCTTTCCGCGCCGTATTGACTGGAAATGGGAAAGTTGGTGTTATACTTTACGAGGTTTGCTAAGGAGTCCGCCATAAACTGCTGCGAATCTAAGAACTTTAGCTTACCCACAGTTACGGACATGTAGCGCTCTTTGTTGTTGGGTATGCATTTGACGTCGGAGCCGTCTGTTCCTTGTAGTAGCAAATGGGAGTCGTAACCGCGGAGGTTGTGAAAGAACACCGGAATCTCCATATCTGGATTTACTTTGAAGTTTATATTGCATTTCCAATGAGCCGCTCCTCTGTATTTACCCGTGATGTGGCAGTGATCCCTAACCTTATCCACATAGAAATCCTCAACAAATGCTTTGTGGCAGTGAATGCAGTGCGTGGAGGGCTTTCCCGGCTTCTCACCTTTCTTAGCATACTTCCCGCATTTAAAATGAGCTTCTCCTAGATACTTTCCATCTTCATCCCACGCTTTCTTGGCTCGTCTTCCAAACTGAAGAAGCGTATGTTGGCAAATGTGGCATTTTTTTGCCTTGTTAAAAGCCTCCTGGTTCTCTTTGGTAAATTCCATCTTCTTTGGACGTCTTAATTGTTCTCTAATCTCCCCCTCCTCTTCTCGCAATGCTTCTAGAAACTCATTAGCTGCGTTCTTACCTCGGTAAATCACAGGAGGGTTTGCTTTACCGTCTGATCTGACTACTATGTAACCAAAGGAGCAGATCTCGTGTAATCCTACCTTATTCGTGGCGCCACGTTTCTGCTCTTCCTTAGTTATCAACGCTTCGAAGTCTGCATATATCACGTAAGGCACTTGCATCTGCTTTTGATGGTCTGCGTATGAAAGCTCTTTGTTGGTGGGCATCTGGATCCGTTGCGCCACTTCTTCGACTCCGCGGCAGATCTCATCGTGTTTCTTTAGGGTATTTAAGGATGTAAATGACAGCAAGCAGCAGTCACAGAAGTACTTTTTGCCTTTGTGCTTAGTATGTCTGTAGAATAGTCTGCTAATGTGTTTAACCCATGAGTAGTGTCCGCCGTGGTAGAATAAATGTACGCGCTCTCCTTTACTTTTTGACAGAACTAACGGTACTATCGTCTGCTCTCTGACTCCGTAAACGTTAATTGCTAGATCGTTTATTTCCTCAAATATGGGGATGTCTATCAACTGCATGGGAAATTCCACACCATCCCACTCTAAATCATCTGTGGGATACTTACTTGTCCTACAGGGATCCTTCTCTGCTGGATACAGTGCAGACCTGATTGCCCACATAAAGCATCGATTGTCTTCATTCTTCACGTTTACAATAGCCTTCTTCCTTTCTACCCACGTTGGTAGCGGTACGTAACTCCCCCCTCGTATGGGTACGTACCTGGCTATACTTATCTCTATTCCTTCAACCTCCTCTACTGTCCAACCCGATCCTTCTTTCGTGTAGTTAGACAGCGACTCCATTATTGCTTCTAAGGCTTCACTGAGTGACCTATCCAGATTCGTGGATTCTAATATCACTAACGATTTTGATCGCAACATTGCTGTCGTCATTACCTCGTCTTTTGACAAACTTACTTCTACCATTATGCTCGCTTTCAGGGCTCCTAATTCTTCTATACCTTTTCGGAGAGTCCTTTTAACCTTCCTTTCTGACTGACGCCAAAACTGTCTAACGTCAATCTCACCGTTACCGGGTATTGACACCGTGCTGAAGTTGCTTTGGGATTCCATCTATATAATAGGAAATATTTTATACCTAATACCAAGCACTTTTTAGGTCGTCGTAGTCGTACTCACAGTCCTGACAATGCCAAAACAATTTAACCTTAGTCTCAAACTTCTTACCACATCCACAATCATAACTGCTCATACACTTCGTCTTCATTTTCAAATGCTTTTTCAAATCCGCTTCTTTCTTAAAAGTTCTCTTACATTCTTCGCACTCCATATATAGACTAACATATTTGCGCTGTTGCCCCCAACCACACTTGGAGTGGGTCGTTTCCGTAGGTGGATTTTTGACACGGGTCTTGCCCGTGTTGAGATTGCGCTGGAACCCCCATTCCCTATACTACTTACTAATAAAAGTTGAATAACTAATAATTTTGTGTAGTAAGTAATAAATAATAGACTTAGTAAGTAGTAAGTAAATTAACTAACAAATAAAAAGTTTATCAATCATACCTGTCAGGCTTTCCAAGGGCACAAACATGCTACAAACTCTAGTTAGCATGAAAATGCCCTGGGAACAGTTGTCTTGCCCCATAAGTCTAAATTCTCTGGTCACTGTAAAATAGGGCGGATGAATAAGCATATGGTTTTTAATATTTTTACCATAAAAATGACATAATAGAAATCCAAACAATGTCAATATGAGCATTTGATTCTTACAGACTAATATATTCTAATGGAATAAGCAATACATACGCTTTCTGTGGTCTGTTGTCCCATATTTTATGGGACAAATGTTACAGTTGGCATTTATAAACTCTGTGCACTCTTGGACAGCCCTAAAATACATGATTGGGTAAAAACATGTTATATCTACAAATCTCAGTTGATATGCTATTAATAAATAGGTTGAATTCTTTTAAAAAATAATGATTGAAGCTCTTCAGTTCTGGGTTAAATATATTTTTTTCCCTTTTATTATTATTTTTTCCTTTTATAAACTTTACAAGCATAATATAATGATAATGACAAAGACGATGAATATGATGATGATGATGTTACCTTAAAGATTCTTGCTCCTCATCATTCCATAATATGATTATCAATGGTTTCCCATTTTGGATGTGAGCTGGTTTTTTTATCTGTGAACAGGATACATGTGTATGGTTCAAAGAGTGACTATATCATTATTCAAATAAAATTTACAGAATAAAGAATAATATGCCCAACTTAATGCGAAACAACTTACTACATGGGTGGACATGAACCGCAACTGGAGGTTTGATCCGTGACGTAAAACGAAGTGGTCACTTACAACTTAAATGTAAAAACATATTTTATCAATTTAAGAAAAACAAGTAATATCTGATCAATAATAATTAATAATTAAGAAACCATCAAAATACATCCATAAAGAAATTATGTGCACATGCATGTTGACAAAGATTGTTGTACCTTCTCTTAAATCATCAATCATGACTGCGGACATACAATTTCCTGTTTTATAAAAGAACAAAATATTAACTATTTATTTTTACATTGATCTTTATATCACTTGCATGTCAAAATAAGCTATCAAGCATATTGATGTTAATTAATATATAATTATAATTCCTTTTGTATAAACCCACCATGGACAGGGGCATCATCCATTTCATCTGGTAAATCCGTAATGTGGATTTGGACTGTGGGGTCTAAACAACAATAACAAAAAAACAGATTGTTAAATTCCTTTTTTCTTGCGATTCTTCTAGATTTATAACAATAAAACATGATTACATTTTATTATTGGGGAGTTGTATCAAGTGGATTACTGTAGAATCACGGGTATAAGCCCACCTAGTTACAAGCTCACCTTACCATTGAAAGAAATTTCCTTGCGGAATTGTATTTAAAGCATAAGACCAAGGCAACTGGGATTCTACGGTAACTGAGTTTTTAGTTTTGCATTGTTTTGTATGTCTTGTGTTGTGCTGTTGTCTTTTTTTATGTAATACTACGTCTGTTGCAAACATCTCCTACGATCATTCCACATCGATTGCATTCAACAACAATGTGTGTGTTGCACCTAATGATCCTTAATACAGCTGTCAAGCATGACTGGAAAACATAATTATCATAACAACCTGAATTAGCAACATTTAAGTTTTCTTGCACTGTGTGGCCCACACGTGGTATCCTTGCTAACACAATAAAAAAGACACAATCAACAAATGTTTTCAAATAAATCAAAGATCAGAAATTCAAAAACATTAATAACAGATGATATTTTTAAGTCATTGTGACCCCACTGTCAAGTTATTTACACTTGATAATCGGGTCAGGATGATTATGAAACATTGTGCATTATCAATAACTTTGATTGCAAAGAAAAAGGACATGGTATGGTCATATATATAAATCATTATATGTATAACTGCATGTTACAGTTATTGGGATGTACTGTAGTTAAGCTGTTGACTATCATTTGATCGTGTATGCATGCCTGCAGGAGCTAATTTAAGTGCAGACAGCTTATTTCTGCTGTAAATAACCAGAAAACAAACTTATGATCACAGTAAATTATTAACAGTTTTTGTGAATGATCCAATATACATGGCACCCAAACATTACAAGCTTGCACTTTGAACACACTATTCATTGTGATTTGGAGAAATGGGTGAAAAATATTTACATTTAATTTATGTAACCTTCATACAAATACACACAAGACTAGCTATATTTAGCATGCATGTTGTAAAATTTTCTACTTACCTCTGTAGTCATCTATTGTTATCCCAAACGTTGGTCTCTCCAGTTCTAAATAAGTAAATAAAAGAATATTCGATAAGTAAATCAGATAACTGGATAAAAATTTAGAACTACATGTAAGGTGGAAATATTCTGATAATATAAAATTATTTTATAGCCACCTCCATCATCTTCTTCATCACTCCTGATAACTGTTTTTCAATGCAAAATGTAAAAAACGAAAAAATAAATTAAAATTTTTTATTGAGAACAGTTGACAAGATGTGTATAAATCACAACAACCTCCCCATTCCAAGCCTGTAACTCAGCCAGCCATGCTATCTAAAATCTAAAAACATCACCTTGAATTCCAGAGTTATTGTCGCCTGCAAACCAAAAATGAAAAATTTCATGTATTAACTATATGTGAATTACTTTTTAGCAAATTCTAGTACTATTCTATTCTATTTTGTTACATACCTTGTTGTACTCCAGACCCCTGACCAGCAGTAGAGTCTTCTGCAAGCAAACCGAAGATCAAAAATTACATAAAAATGCAATGTCCAATACCTCCTCTTGTAAACATGCGAATTATTTTTTCACTAGTAGTATTATTTTATATCATACCTTGTTGTACTCCAGACCCCTGACCAGCAGTAGAGTCTTCTGCAAGCAAACCGAAGATCAAAAATTACATAAAAATGCAATGTCCAATACCTCCTCTTGTAAACATGCGAATTATTTTTTCACTAGTAGTATTATTTTATATCATACCTTGTTGTACTCCAGACCCCTGACCAGCAGTAGAGTCTGCTGCAAGCAAACCGAAGATCAAAAATTACATAAAAATACAATGTCCAATACCTCCTCTTGTAAACATGCGAATTATTTTTTTACTAGTAGTATTATTTTATATCATACCTTGTTGTACTCCAGACCCCTGACCAGCAGTAGAGTCTTCTGCAAGCAAACCGAAGATCAAAAATTACATAAAAATGCAATGTCCAATACCTCCTCTTGTAAACATGCGAATAATTTTTTTTACTAGTAGTATTATTTTATATCATACCTTGTTGTACTCCAGACCCCTGACTAGCAGTAGAGTCTTCTGCAAACCAAAATAGCATTGTAAGAAATATACGTTTGACCTTTGCTAGTAATGGTGCAGTTGATACAAGTGATACAGAAATGAATTTCATGTTTGTTGTTTATCATTTGATACCTATTGATGGCATATCCATTTCACTCATCAAAGTGTCAATATATGAATCATCATCTACATCTTGATCAGCAGCCAAAGTTGCATTCATATTTTGGCGAAAGAGCTGTCCTACAATTACAAATTAGAGTCATTTAGAAACATACTGATGATAACTGCAGGCAACAATTTCCAAGATATTATGGAAATAATTACTGTTATTATAATTTTATAGTATTTTTTTATTTATTTGAACATGTACCTCTGTTTCTTGGATTTGACCTTCCATTTCCCTGAGATAGGGAAAACAAATAATAATGTAAATCTTTTGCCACATGCACTACAAAATCACAACTAACAGTGCGGCACATAATACAAATATGAAAACTGGATGCATGAATGATGAAAAACGTAAATTATACTTCCTTACCAATCTTACAGATGCATTGGTTAGCCTCAAATAGAGGCTTCCCTGACCTCTCACAGAATTTAAGTCTCTTGCCGTACACCGTACGGGGTCTCTAACAGATAGGGCAAGGGTATTATTCCCCACACATGTCATTATTTGAAAGCTCTTGTCCCTAGAGATAAGGGGGAAAAATCACATCTTTGTAACTTACATCACAGAGAAATTTACTGGAATTACATATTGTTACCTCAAAATGGGGAAAAGCCGCTTAATTTGCTCCAGGGTTTCCCCTGCTGGGCAACCTTTTGCTAAAACCATTTGTTTCAACAGCCCAGAAGAAGCAAGACTTTGTCTGCTATTCCCTCTTGGGACGGAGTTTACATTTTGGTTTAGCACAACCGCATCAAAGATATAGTGCTGCTCTCTTCTAGAGGGAGAGGAGTTTTGTGTCCTGCCTCTCCCTCTTCTCCTATTTTGTGATGATCTTGTAGGTATTAGAAGATCACCCAAAGGTTGAGGTCTCACAAATTGCTGCCTCACACTTTGGGCGATGTCGTTTGCTAATCGAGCATGCTACAAAGAAAAAGAAAAATAAGAATTAACATCCATAAATGAAATAAAATGTATAAAATTTACTTATTGAATATTCCCCACTCTTATAATGGACTCTTGTTATTATAGACACCAAATTTATGGTGTTTCTAATTAACGGTATCTACTAAAACATAAGCTTACGTGTCCTACTCTTGAGATTGTATTTCCATTGGCCTGCAAAGCAAATGATAAAATGATTTCATGTAATAAACTTCTGTATACTAGCGAGTTGTTGATTGAGTCTGGGCCAAAAAATGCCTTACAAAAAAAGGCCTTACAAGTAATGAGATGTTTTCTGCTTGACATTTGGTAGAATATGGCTGTGCCATGAATGTCCTTCGTTTACTCACGCCACTTGCTCTCAAAAACGAATAACGTATACAATGTGACAATTTATCATGAACAATAAAATATAATGATTGATAGATAACAGTTTCGTAAAGATGAAGTGCGATCAATCTGTTCTGAAAGATAATTCCGACAGGAGCGTCTTGTCAGGGTACCCCCCTTACAGCTCCGTCAGCTCGAATGCGTCCGCCATTTTGGAATCCGGATAGCTGACAGAGAGTGGCCTGGGACGATACTGGCGCGCTTTTGGCGCGCTTCAACCTGCCTTCTCCCCGATCTGTCATGTGATTTAGTAAAATATCCGTACTCTTAATGGTTGACTCTGAAGTCAATTCCATTGATTTACCAACACACCTGCTGCTCTTCTTGACCTTGACTTGGCTGCACTTGATTGTTGTTGTTGTCCTGAAATAGTAAACGTTTCGGTCATATATTCAGTCAAGTATTACTAAGAACTTCTATACAACTACAACACACCACGTGAGCTCCTCGGCTGTTCAGAACTTTATTCTTTAATATTCTTTATTCGGTAAACTAACTGACCTGCTGATCTTCTTGACCTTGACTTGAGTGCATTTCATTGTTGTTGTCCTGAAAATAATAGGAACGTTTCAGTTATATCTTCAGCGAAGTATTGACTAGGTTTTATACAACAACACACACCATGTGAGCTCTTCGGCTGTTCCACTTCGTCTTTAGTACCGATTTAAAGATACTAAACCTAATCGACAAACCACCTGATACACCTCAAAAGTAGGAAACTCACCATAACGAAAATTGTAAGATCTTATCCACGGTTCGAAAGAAGAAGATTACGGTAAATACAAAGTCCTCCACAGAGATGTTTAGCACAAACAAGTACGATGCATCTGATACTTAATACTAGTGTCCAATTGCTAAACAACAAAAAAGCTCATGTAACATTATTGACAGATCACAGTGCGAAATTACAGATTTCCGAAATCGGAAATATTGTCGGCAATTTGATAGTTTGGAATTTCCGTCAAATTTACGGGTACGGAAATCCACTTTTCTGAAAGCCAGTCCTCCTTCACATTTCCGTTAAGCGTTTAAGGGAAACAACGCCGTATACACATTGCTACATATTTCCGTTCCATTTAAGGCACACGGAAATTGAATATAATTGTGAACACTTAGAAAAAATGTAACAGTTAAATGTAAATATAAAATATGCATGGATCGATATCGTGCAAGAAAATGCAGAAGGTCTACGAAGGATCTATGTAAGATCTAATCAGCTAAAGTGAAAATCATAAAATATTTTGAATAACTGAATCATACTAGGCAGAAACTAAAACGGCTTGCCAAAAAGCCATGCAGAAATAGCCAGTATTTGGTGAACAGCAGCGCTGTTTCGTACTATTTGAGTTTGTCTTTTTAACTTCGTTTATGCGAACTACAACTTAAAACACATTATTTTGTGTCATTGCCATTTAATTAAGTTTTTCTTTATATTAGATTTCGAGGAAAGGGTTATATTTTTGCAAGAGAAAATACAAATTTTGACAGATATAATTTGCAGCTATTTCAAAAATATGTTCAGTGGTGTAGGATTTGAAGTTCGGTGCAATATTTATCAAATGCTAGGTCTTCACCTTTATTTGAAAAAGAAGAACAAATGAAGTGATAGTATATACCATAAAAAAGCATCAGAGGTTCTATTTCTTTAATTTTGATTTGATTTACTGAACATTGAAAAATAATTTCCAACTAAATTAGTTCCCGAAAAAGCGAAGCAAGCGGCTTATAACAATCCGCTCTTGCACCTTTGGATTAACGTAAATCAAGTATGTTTAAAATTAAACAAAGTGTTCTGAGGCATGGATCAGTTTGTGAAAGAAAGAAAGAAAGAAAGAAAGAAAGACTGAATAATAAATTAATGAATAAAACATTTATTTTGTATTTTTTTGAATAATTTTTATTACTGAAACATGTGTCTAATCAGGGGTGAGACAACGATTACATGTTGGTTTTCGCTTCTGTGTTCTCCGTAGACAAACCTTGAGCTTATTCTCTGAACTGGAATGAATGTTGCCGGCCCTGGTTCCTCAAAATGTTTTGCTTCCCAAACACTTAATGGATTGCGATATGATGTGATATGATTATTCTTTTGGTACCATTGAACGGCTGCAAGAATATGAGTTAATTGATCTCCATTGATCACAATAGTATGGCACAAATAAAACAAAACAAAGCCGGGTCTGCCAGTAGATGTTGCCTCAATTATTCCACCATTACCTGCCCATGAGGCCATGATCTTTCCTGAAGAATCAAGACGTGTGTTAAATCTTGAACCTAGTCTTTCGTCGAATACTGTAACTGACTTATACTTTCTAAAGGCTCGGTTCACTCGCTGACGGTCAAAATTCACTGTTGGATAAAGTTTCCTATACATTTCTTTTAGGTTGAATAAGTCGTCGTTGTCAAACGAAGAGATCACGAAGCTATTTGGCAATGCTACGTCACTAAAATCTGTCCACACATCTGTAAGGCTTTCTATTGATCCTCGTATTGCGATTTTAAATTTAGAAAGTCTATCTTGATTAATTTCCTCCTGAATATTATCCACTATAGCATCCCTCAGAAGAGCTTTGCAAAATGGAAAGAAAACTTCGCTGTACTCTTTCGGCAATGTATACTGCAAGTCTGCAGCGCTGCTCATGCAAATAAACTTCCTCATTAATTGTGATTCAATGAACCTGTTATTGGTGTGAAAGTTGCCTAACAATCCGTTATAACGCTCAAAGCTGAAACACCAAAAACCAAACACACTTCCATAGTTTTCAACACATTTCTTTAAATGCATATGTAGATGAATATTCGGAGTAACGGCTTCTCTTCCATAAAGATTTTCAAATTTTATTGCAAAGTCTAGTAGTTTTCTATCAGCTAAAAAGAGATCAGTTTTCGAAATAGAGGTCTTGCACAGTAGCCGACAGGCGATTACAAAAGTTTGTAAACAGTTCAAATGTTCTTCTGTGAGAATTCCTTCGAGACAATACAAAGAATAATAAAGAATCCAGTTTTGCCACTGAGAAGCTGTAAAACCACCATAGTTTGTTGTAATTTTATGTGGTAATCTACCAAGATCAGAAGTGGAATTAATGTTTTGTATACGTCGCTCGATTTCAATAATATTCTCTCTTGAAAAAAGCTCGTTATTGCTCCAGAGTTTAAAAAGGTGCTTAGCAGTACCCAGAAATAAATTGTGCATCGGATCAATCACACACATTGTGATACTACCGTAATACGGAAGTCGTAACAATTCGGTGTATCTTGTTCCAAGTTCTTTTTCCATTCGTTTCTGTTCAGTCTTATTTTTACATCTAGTGGTTTTAAGAGCATCTCGTCTATGCTGCTCATCTGTTCTTTTTGGCCAGTTGTCCCGATCTGTAAACCCGCTGTAATCCTTCTTTTCTCCAAAACCCCCAGGAAAGGTTTTTAGGCAATGACTACATCCTTTGTGTGCAGCGTGTGATAGAAATCCGCATAATTTTCTAGCAGCAGGAATATCAGATGCACAACAGAGAAGAGCAGCTCTTATCTTTATTCCACCTTCTGGTGCACCATGGGCATTGACTTTTACACCTTTCCATAAAGCTAATAACTCGTCCACCATAGGTTTCAAAAAATGCGTAAGCGTTGCTGGTTCCTTATTTAATGCAGGTATTATTCCTACCAATATTATGTTCTCTTTCTTAAAACGTTCAGCTCTTGGTAAGTTAATCAAAGCCAAATACAGAACTCCTATAGAATAATCACTGCGTCTCTTAAATGGCTGAAACCAGTCACAGTTCAGCATTAAACCATATGAGTGTTTAAGGTTTAAAAAGTCTCGTCCTTCATACTTTAGGAATGTTTTCCAAACGTCTCCATCCATAACGTCTGCATATGTATCTTCATTAACATTTCGTTCACGCCATTCCTCACATTTTTCCTTCAATCCTGGTCTTTTCAATATCGTCTCTAACGAATCTATAACACTCCTAAAGCAATAAGTATATATTGGGTAAAATTTGACTGAACCATTATTCAGGAAAACTTTTTTAACTAGCTGGCCTCCGCAGGGTTTTCGTCTTGAAGAGTGTGGAAAAAGTACATTGTCGCAAAGTTTTGCTTGGTATTTACCATTTACCTTCTTGACACAGTCCTGCTCTTTAAATAACTTTGTGCACTTTCCACAAACCACAAATTTTTGAAAGTTGTCCCTGTCTATACCTAGATATCGTCGCAGAGAATACATTGTTACAGGTATAAGTCCAGCCAAGGAAATCAATAGGTCAGATCCTGCATTTGCTGGTAATCCTTCGCCTACTTTGGAAAGTAGTGCACTTAGGTACTTCAAAAGACCTTCGATACCTCTGTCACTGATAAGATTGTAGTATTGCCAAAGAAAAATAAAATATAGGAGCCACGTTAGAAATGTGCGTGGTTTTTGCCTATTGTTGATACTAAACTGCTCCTCCGTGACGTGATTTACAGTGCCATCGGAATTTTCTTCATCAATGATATCGCGCAAATCTTCTTCACTTAATTCATCCCAATGTTCAGGCGTTTCATCAGCATTCGAGTCTGAATCATGTTTGTCCTCATCACTCTCGTCCTAAAAGTAGGTAAAACAAACGTTTTTTCTATTATTATCAGCCCGTTTAGTTTAGTTTCATGAATGTTGAATAAGCCAAAATTATCGAATGTTAATCTCAGAACTGGATGTAGAAAGTCATCACTGAGGCAAAAATGAACTGACGTTTTCAATGAAGCCTTCGAAAATTGTCTAATGACTGAAAGCTTGTATATGACACAAATCAAGATTTTCGTCCCATTTTCGGAACAAGAGTTTTTACTAATTTGTGTACATTCACTTAAAAATAACCGTTTCGCAAGTAACAGAGCGAAACTTCCATTTTGCAAATTGTTTCCGTTTTGATTATGTTATTTTTAATTCACTTTGTAAATAATTTGCTAAATAGCAACATGGGCGAAGGTGTTTCATTGTATAACAAACCTCTTCTTCGCTTGAAGAGTCGTCCGATGCCGCGACTGATCCTGATGTCATATATTGATCTAATGATTAAAATAATCTGGTTTAGTATTCAAAAATAATTGATACATGAATAATCAATGATTGGATTCTTTTCCAAATCCATATAACAAAAGTTTATCTATCAGTACCTGAATCTGTACGGATGTTGTGTGGTCTTAAAATTGGCCGTTCTTAGGCATGTACGCACGTAATGCATGATTTATTTAAATCCGCTTAAAATGAATATATTACTAATAGAATAGAATATAATATATAATAGGATAGGATAGGATAGGATAGGATAGGATAGGATAGGATAGGATAGGATAGGATAGGATAGGATAGGATAGGATAGGATAGGATAGGATAGGATAGGATAGGATAGAATAGAATAGAATATACTAATATACCTGAAGTTAGTGTCCGGTCGTAATTAGAAGCATTATTTTCTGTTGGGAGTGTACAAGTCTCATCTGAAACAAAAAATAATTGAAAGAAGATTGAGAGAGAAGAATTTAAAGATTTTAGATATATTTATCTTTAAAATTTCCGCATTTTCCCCCCAGAATTTGTTAGTGGTAAAACTTATGAAAAGTCTCCTCAAATTAATTCTACGTACTCCACGGGTAGTCCAACACTGACACTCATGAACTGCTGTTATTGAATTACTTTTTAGTTTGGCATTTTTATACCAGCATTGAACATAACACGATTTCTCAAAGTACACAGAGTCCGTACCCCGCTTTTCAAAAGAAACATCATTCAATCGGAATTCCTGATTACAATCCAAAATCATTCTCCTCTCTTTTCTTCCCCAATACCGGCCTAATGATATACTACTGACAACGATACATTTGATAGATTAAGTATTAACTCGCTCGGCCAGCTCCGCGCAAATCGATCTCGCAATCTTTCAAAATCATTACCTTCACTTGAGCTACCAGGCAAATCTTCAATAACTCCACTAGTGACTGCTTGCTTTTGTAAATTCCACATATTCTTACTGGCATCGTAAAAACGCCTTTTGTGTTCATAATACTGACTCTTACCGAGCCGTTGTCCACAATGAGGACATTCAAAGCCTTCGCTGTTTTTAGATGCCCCAGAAGATCCCTCATTATCTACTGCTGACTCTTCAACGTCCGTCGTCCAAATGTTTTTCGCATAGTCGTAGAATCTTCGCTTATGTTCAAAAAACTGTCTTTTGCTGAGAATTTTTTGACAATGTCCACATTTGCGTCTCTTGGAATCAATTGAATTTTGCACGTGGCCACCTCTAGAGGAAGGGCGTTTTGAAGCTCTACTGGACATCGGTTAAACTAGTGCTCGGTTTATGTGTATACGTAATGGAGTCAAAAACTCTTAGCGAATCTCAATCAAAAGCTAGTACAGAGCTCGATTTAAAATTTCTCACAACACGCCAAAAATACAATAAAGACTTTTAAATACATGTTCTATTGACCCATAGGTGATGACAGAAATGTCACTGTACACCTTTTGCTGTTCCTTAACCGCAAAGGAATATTCATTGAAGCGAAGAAGCATTGTCATTAGAGCGAACAGGCATAGGCGAACGGAGTCTTAATAGTGCGATTGAACGTTCATTAAGAAATTTAGCATTGAATTTGACAATCATGAATATGTTTGCGTGGGTTCATCAACGTTTTTGAACTTTCATTAGCGTTTTGGTGCAGACAATAAACCACAACACATATTCAATACAGTGTTTTGGACATTTATTTACGCAATACAAATAAGTATATTGTGCTTTTACGATTGTAGATTTTCAAAGACAAAAAAGTGAATTTAAATTGGCCGTGTTTTCACTAGAAATGTTAACTTGCCTAAAATTCCTGGAGGTGTTTTAATCCGACAACCACATTTCAAGAATAACACTGTGATTGGCCCATTTATTTGGTAGGACAACTTAAACCATCTTGCTGGATAGTGTAACTTTGCCTTATTTCCGGTGTTATATTTAAGCTAGTTTAAATTGTCCTAGTGAAAACACAGCTTGATGAATGTGCTCTCTATTTAAACATCTTGGACGATATGTTTACATGTGGTTGTACCATTGTATGCATTTCTGTGGATCTTCATAGGCACTCAAAAGACGCTAGTCTGACTCATTTGGAATTTGGTTTATTTGTTGAACCATTGCAATATCCAAAAAAGAGGGATTAAAAAACTCAAAACTGACTGATATTTATACCTAAGGGCGCTTTGTTTGTACGAAATAATATTCACGGCTTGTAAAAAAAATGAAAAGACAGTTAAAATCCTAAAATTCCTAGTGGAAAATATACTTATATTGTATTGCGTAAATAAATGTCCAAACCACTGTATTAAATGTGTGTTGTGGTTTATTGTCTGCACCAAAACGCTAATGAAAGTTTGAAAACGTTAATGAACTTACGCAAACATATTCATGATTGTCAAATTCAATGCTAAATTTCTTAATGAAAGTTCCATCCCACCTCCGTTCGCCTTATTGTATGCCTGTTCGCTCTAATGACAATGCTTCTTCGCTCCAATGAATATTCCTTTGCGGTTAAGGAACAGCAAAAGGTGTAGTATTTTGATATTTGCCAGATAAACACACCCACGTTAAATTTTTAAAAAAATATATTGCTTTTATTTCATATAGCAATGACTGTTTACAATAAAGAAAATAATTTTTTTTGTAGAAAATCTAATATAGTTCATGCAGTAGTTCAAAGTTCTGTGTAAAGAACTGTCTGAATGTTCTGTTTACTTCTCTTGCAATGAATCGAATTTGTTAATAAAACCCTGGATTGATAACCTCTTTACAGCATCATCGGTATAACATTCGTTAGCAATTTTTTCATACACTTTACATGATCTAACCTTACGGCATATACGACTAGCTAACCGTCCAAAACTGTAAGCATCAGTTATAGCAGTTGCTATTGCTGTGCCATCTAACAATTCCGGGGCAATATGAGGATATCTTTGTTTATCTTCCGGATCCCTATCTGTGTTACGGGAACGTGGTTGCATTGAATGTGTGTGAATACTTTTTCCAAAATCTACAACAACTGGGCACCACACATTATTTCTTCGAAACATTAATACGTTACTGCCATGGATATCGCAATGGATAAACCCTTTCGAGTGCATATGAGCTATTGACATTGCTAACGAGTAAATAATTGTAGGCCAACAACTGTCATCTGTTATTAATCTTGTTAGCAAAGCCCCATTCAAAGTTAACACTTTGCCATTCTCTCCACAAAACTCCATGACCAGCAGTATATTTCCATTCTTTTCACAAATTCCATAGAAGTACGGGAAGCCTGGATGATCATCTAAGTTGGAAAGTAACTGCGCTTCTTTCTCAATCAAATAGCAGTACTTTTGTTGCTTTATTGTCTTGACTGCTACTAAATTAGTTCTGTACCTCATCAGTGGAACGATACCAAATCTTCCTTCTCCTAAAATAATATTCTCGTCACATTCTTGTAACAATGTGGGGTTCAATGAGTCTGTCGGACGTGGGCTGATCAGCGAAGATGTTGGCTTTGTGGGGTTTGGCTGAGTAGGATGAGGTTCATTCAAACGGAAGTTTCTCTTCAGCTTTGCCGATGATTGTCCAATTTCTGGTCTAGCTGCCAACAAAACCTTTCCTGCGTAAGTAGAACCCAATAAACGGCTATTGTTCGGATTGAGAACAAAACCTTTGTCGGGTTTGATTTTTTTATCTGTTTGATGTGTAGTACTATTTGCTGTGGATACCACGCTGTCTTCACTCTCTTGTACTGTATCCAGTGCGCTTTGATGTGTACTGATGTTTTCTGAAGATTTCTTTTGTACGACAGCTGTCTTCTCCTGTACACGTCGCAACGCCTGCTTTTTCCTTAAATTTTTTTCGGCGCAGTGAGCGTTTCTCCTTTGAACGCGTGTATTTCTTGACTGGTTTCATGATAACACTAGTAAATCATCTGAGAACGCATAGGGTAATTGGGCATTATTTCAATCCGGAATTGTGTACCACCCTCTAACAACCGATGACGTCAAACGTCGAGAAAAGGCGGGAAATGCAGTTGTTTCAGACCAACGTACCGGTAATATCTTATTCGTGCTTCTAAATATATTTCTCTGTACTAAAACTATCTTTCGTCAAAATGATTGGTCTTGAGGATGAAACAACTGTTGAAGAACTACGGAGAGAGGTGGAATTGCTAAAAGGAGAGATGAATGCCCTCAAAGAATCGAGAATAGAAGATCAACGATCGCGAAGGCAAACAACAAGCAAGAAGCAAAACATCGACCATGACTGCTCTGTAAGTAAATTAAATTGTTGCAATACTTAGTGGAAGGACTAATTTATTGGTTATCTTGTATGCAGTCTATATTTCTGCGATTGATACATATGCTAAGGAGGAAAGTGAGTTTATTTTAGATTACAATTAAAATGTGCTTACTTGGGTAAATTTCGCGCGCTTTTTAAGATCTATAATTTATGCAGTGCATTAATCAGTAGCCGTTTCAATTGCGCATACATTATGAACATACTAAAGTCAATAGTAATCAATGTTTGACATCAATTCGGGCCTATAAAATCTCGAAAGGCTATAGAAATCATTACAATCAAACAGTACAGTAAAAACCATAGTTCTTATGACTGGCGTACAAACATAATCATGTCAACCTAGAGAATAGAGTATTTATACTTGGGTTTCCTGTGGTCAATTACCTACGGACGACTGTTACACGGTCTTTCATCACTTCAACAAGATTAATGTCATAATTTCTATATCACGTTAATTTTCTTTTGTCTTCGAGAAAATCAGTTTGATATCAAATTTTTGACATCAAAAAGACTGCAAAGTTTAAGATCACACTGATTGTTGTTACTAACTTAACGAAAATATGATTTTTTATGTCGAATATTTGGAATGAAATGAGGTTTTAGTCTCGTCGGATATGCGATGAAAGGAAATTAAAATATATTTCTTTGCCAAGACGCTTACCAAAAACATAATAATAATTTTTGCATCTTTGCAAAGTCACTATCATGGATGTGACATATATTTGACAGTACGAACGCTTTTCTTGAAAATAAAATATTGCATATCACGCTAGAGTGTATACCATCTCGTACATTTTTCAGCGTAAAACTAAGCGAGTTTTGTCCCAAAACAAAAAAAGGTGTTTATTCCTATATTATGTCATTCAATTATTTGTTGTTGTTTTTATTTTTATTTTTTAGAAAGCAGTACACAAAGTGTACCGTCAGCTCTTAAAGAATGCTGACTTTAGTGAATGGAACTTTCAAGAAGGGTATAGTACCGTTTTCAACAAATCATATGAAATAAGTTAGTTCGTCTCATTCGACAGGCCATCCGTCTTTGAGCGGAAAGCCAGTCGGTGCAGTTTAGCCGTCTTTGAATGGCAGAACAGCATTGAGACATTTTAATTGAAGAGCATGTATATGTAGGCATGAATAGGTTGCATAGTTCGTCTCATTCGACAGGCCATCCGTCTTTGAGCGGAAAGCTAGTCGGTGCAGTTTAGCCGTCTTTGAATGGCAGAACAGCATTGAGACATTTTAATTGAAGAGCATGTGTATGTAGGCATCAATAGATTGCATAGTTCGTCTCATTCGACAGGCCATCCGTCTTTGAGCGGAAAGCTAGTCGGTGCAGTTTAGCCGTCTTTGAATGGCAGAACAGCATTGAGACATTTTAATTGAAGAGCATGTGTATGTAGGCATCAATAGATTGCATAGTTTGTCTCATTCGACAGGCCATCCGTCTTTGAGCGGAAAGCTAGTCGGTGCAGTTCAGCCGTCTTTGAATGGCAGAACAGCATCGACGATTCCGGTAAGTCATCTGTGCATTTTCATTCTTTACGTTGCCTGCATGTTTTGTGCTGAATTCTGTTCTCTTGTCTTTCCGTGTACTTTTCCCCCTAGATTTTTCTCTGATAGCAACAGGGACACCTCGCGAAAACTTAGAAGAGAAGTGAGAGGTCTGTACGGAGATGGTACTTGGAAGAAATCCGCTTTAAAAGGTTAATTTAATGTTTATATTTGTATCGAGTTGTACAATCCTGTTCAAGGTACTTGAAAATATGCAGTGCAAACAAGACGCTATGAATTAAAAAGCACATCTCCTTGCCCTCAGATAAGAAATCCCTATTTTTAACTCCGCGCGAACCTAAATTACTTTTATCATTATGATCTAAAAAATCACAACTTTTGAAAGTGTTTATATCTGCCGAAACATTGTCCATTTCAAACTCCAATAGAATCCTATTCAAATGCAATGCACTGAGGGTCAATGCCAATTTAATTTACAGTATAATGCATTGGATCCAGCGAATTTTTAACAATTATCGATATATATGTGTTTCAATTGTAAATCTTACAGTTGCTGTTCATAATATGTTCAGATTCTATTCACCGGTACTGGAAATCCCTGAGGGACGATCAAACAAGACGGAAAAACCAGAAGTTTATGGAGCATAGGAATAACCTACGACAACAACAACGAAAAAAACGGGTAAATGAGTGCCATCAGATGTTTTCCCTTCGTCTTGCCTGAAAACGCCGCTGATATTTATTAATACATAGTTCTATACTTCCTTTGACAGAAACTTGAAAGACGAAGAAAAGCTCTTGCTTCCGTTGAGCTGTCTACCGGCGACAGGGAAAAAGCAAGAGAGATAATAGAGGGGCCATTCGCACTTGAGTGCATGTCAAGCGAGGAGAGCTGTGACGATGAGGAAGTGGAAGCTGGCCCAGGTCCCAAGCCTCGAAAGATTCGTAGGCTGTCCTGGGAAAGATCGCGATTGCATAACATCAAAAAAGCGATTGATGATCATATCAAAAAGAATCTAACAGCGGCGCAAAAACGGCTTAGTTCCAGGATCATCATTGCAACTGAGAAATCGAATCGCACAAAGCCTAAGGAAATACCTTCTTGGGCAGCCAGAGAAGGCAATGAATGAAGGTAGATTTGTCTTCTCCTTTACGATTGTATAAGAGCGATATCACATAAGCAATGTTTTACATGCAAATGAGCTGCCCAGTGAAATAGCATGATAATGAAGTGAACCAGATGAGTTTTGTAAGCTAAAACGTTACAACAATTGCCTTGTATTGGAAATATTATTTTTGACAAACTAAAGATCGATAGGACTTGAACTGTTTTCTAATACTGTGAAAATTGTATGATTCACGCATATCTCATTTTTAAACAGTAGTGAATATCGGACTGTTTTCCCACCTATACTATGCATGGTGCAATTTTTATTATTCACGACATCCAAAAAATATTGCTGTGCTTCAAGGACTTAATCAAAATTGAATATAGCAGTGTAAAGCCGTTTTTTGTTCATTATCATTTTTGTTAGAAAAGTTCAACACGTCTCTCGGCCATAAAAGCCACAAGCTCAGTAGTGCAAACAGCATGTGCACACTTCATTAGCATGCTATTTCACAGGGCAGCTCATTTGCATGTAAACATTGCTTATGTGATATCGCTCTATTGTATTGTTTCTATTGTATTAGAGTACATGTACAAACCCTAAAAGCTTGCAAATTTTTTCACTATTTAGTACAAATGGTACAAATTAAAATATAGAAAACAAAATAGCTACGAAGTGAAAAAACATTCGACAGCCGGACGCGATCTTCAAATTACTAGATGTCCACAGTCAAATAATTAAATGGTTTAGTCAAATAATTGGCATAAAATATAACTATACATTACTGTTTATGATCCACGCTTTTGATGTTTATACTTTAAATATGTCAGAGTATGTTGTCATAATTAAGAAGACATACACTATATAAGAGAAGCTAAACTCAGCCCATTCATCAGCATTGAATTGTCCGTTTTTCTCCTCGCATACTTTGCTTTTGTGATTCCTTTTTTTTTGTTCATTTTTTCTTTAATGCAATTTGTACTTATATCGCGTATTTGTTTATTATTTCTTTCGTTTTCAATTTTGATTTCTATAATTTGTAAGCTTGATTTGTAGTTATCGCTAAATCTAAAGTAGTTATTGCATTATTGATTGACTATTCATTTATACAATTGTAATATTTATATATAAAATGAAATGTAATAAAGTTTTTTTTTTTAAATCCCGTCGTGGATAAATGTCTAAATACGGATTGCAGCAGTTGCGTGAGGATATGAATGAAGTGAATAGTAAAGTGAATAGTGAATTGAAGTATATAAACCACACAATCATGAAAAGTAGCGGCTTGATAAAAAAACAATACGGCTCTTATTGATGCGTATATAAGCCTTTCTTATTATGAGTATAAGTCTCTTATTCATGAGTATAAGCTACCAAAACACGAGTATACGTTACTCGTATACTTGAGTTTCAGATGACTTAAACTCAACGGAAACAGAGTGCGGTTTTTAGTGCGTTTCCGTAGTTTACGGTAAAACGGAAACATGACATTACGACACGTTTACGTCAACTTATACAAATGAATAAGCAACGGAAACGTTAACTTATCCTTACGATTCCATCAGCTTTCCGTTGACTGAAATTGAGGATTTCGCACTGTGAGATGTCAATCATGCATTTCCTGGAAATCAAATAGCGCGCGCCGATATCGATATCTTTGAAAATATAAAATGGAACTCTAAGCGTTTTTACTACATGAAATCACTTTGATTTGCAGAAACCGATGCTAAAGACAAGGAAAGCGTGGTAAATTTTCAAATAAACAAATGAATGAAGCCGAAAGATCAAAACAATTATTGGGATTTTAGGAATTTTAAAAATGGGTTTGGCAGCGTACTTTGTAAACATATCAAATATCACTTAATGTCCACGTTCTATTGTTATCTTCTGGTTCGCGTTGGTTCGGATGTCCAGTAAGCCCAGTTTTAACCTTCAGACGCTTCCTTGACCGACAATGACTGTGGACAGCAATTCATGCGAAAGCTACCCGAAGGAGATTTTCCTAGAAGAGGTTGATCCTGATGTAATATGTCCAATTTGGTAAGTTTGAAACATGATCTGACGTTTGTCTTTCCAAAAAGAAGTATAACATTGACGCACATCACACAGAAAATTACCTAAATAATCGTAACAAAACTGAAATAACAATGCATATCTCGTTTCTCATAGATTTTTACCGCTGTAGGTTATGGTACATTATTTAAAACCTATTGTGTAGAACAGTAATTTTGCCGTAAAAGGCCAGGGGGAGGGGAGACTCCTAGATTAAAAGCTTGGGGATAGAAACCAGAAGTTCGTTTTTATTAGCCTGCGTCACATCCGGAATTTTCGTCGTAAACGAAGAAAATTCCGGATGTGACGCAGGCTAGTTTTTATGGGTATGCTTTACAATTTTTTGATCCCTAAGAGAACAAAAAACCAAACGATAGCCATGAACATTCTATTGTGTCTTATCTTTCAACAACCTAAAAATATACCAAAAAAGACTGGGTTCTATATTTGGTTTTCAGCTCCCCCTAAATATAACAAATCAGTAACCCAAAAACAAAAAAATCATACACTTTATTTGCAATATAGGGACCAGTGATCTTTACAGGGATGGGTGGCACTTTTTATGCTCCGTAATGGACAGGGCTAAGAAAAATAATTTTTAGGGGAAGGGATAATTTTTTTGGGGAGGGGTATGAAAATCAAAATACACCAGCCCCACTCTGCCTGTAAAATAAAATGACTTGTCCCTAACAAGTAAGCAATAATAAAATGTACAAAACAAAATGCTCAGTCTTTTTGCAATCACTTGTTTTTATTTTAGCCTTCAGTTTTTTTACTTTGTTACTCAGCACTTAAATGGGTGAACAGAAAAACAAACTTCTTGTTTAAAATAATTGGCCAGTTGCAAAACGAGCAGGGGACTGGAAACGAGTCTCAATAATTTGACTTATTTCACAGACAGACCCTTTCAAAAGGAAAATACTCACAAAATTAGTATGAATTGAAAATGCGATCACATTTGAAAAATTTCAAATGCTCATAACTTTGTTTCTATGAGGTCAAACATTATGAAACTTGGTCAGTGAGCTTGCCCTATGTTGTTCTTCATGTATAAGGATAAATTTTGCCAGGAACCTTAATTTAATTAGTTTTTGAAACTAGGACCCAGTCCCTTGCTCGTTTTGCAACTGGCCAATATGCATGCAAACAGTTTTCAATCAGTTTCATAATAGTTTGTATTTTATTTTCTTACAGTCTTGCTGTGTGCTATGAACCTGTAGTCTGCAAAGATGGCCATTCATTTTGTGAAACCTGTCTAAAGGAAGCAATGAAAAGAACCTTCTACAAATGCCCTTTAGACAGGGCTTATTACATTGGTGGCCAACTGCCAACCAAAAACAGGCCACTGCAAAACATCATTGGAAGAATGAGAGTTAAATGCCCATCCTCACTTGGTAGTGATGTGTCTACAGCTGAAATGTGCCAGTGGACGGGGACGGTGGATCAACTGAAGGAGTACAAAAACAACTGTGCAATGAGGCTGATGAAATGCAAATTTGGTGGCTGCAAAGCAGTCATTTATGCCTATGAACTTCAGCAGCATCAGCAGCAATGTCGGTTCCGCAAAGAATCATGCCAAGAATGTAGACCTCTGGTGCCATGGAGTGTGGTGCCATAGTAAAATTTGAAAATATGCCAGACCATATCCAAAACAATGTTGGAACACATTTAGATTATATGTATACCAAGCTTCTGGAAGTTAGGACCAACACCAATGTAAGTATGATTGTCAATATAATGCTATAAGCATGTGAGCATACTGTATTTTCAAATCACAAACAGTTTAAAGCAGCTATACATCATACTATAAAATGATGTATATCATGTATATCATGACAATGTATATCATGACAATCCAGAAAATTTCGGGAGGGGCATCGAAATGGTGAAAGGGGGACCCAAATGTAAAAGTTAATCTCAACCGTAAAGCAAGATTGAATTTTAGGATCAAACAACCAATTAACTCTCAGGTATGACAGGGGGTCCAGAACACCCTCCCACCCCCTGGATCTGCCCTTGTGCCACTTATGTATGTACTTACCTTATAGCTTCACTGTCTATTAATGGTTAACAACATGCAAAGTGCATCATGCAGCCATCTAGTCAGTTATTGAATAAATCAGCAGTTCTAACTTGTCAATTGATCATGTTATGAAGTTATAATATAATTAATTATGTTATGAATACTTTAGAGGGATATTCTAGTCTGGATTATACTGATTATATGATAAAAATTTAATAAAACGTTTTAGGGAAATCAGTCTGAAAATTTTCTCAAAGATATTTTTAATTTTTCTATTTCAATTCTAACAAATCTATGTAACTTTTCTATGGTCTGTTCTCAAATGAAACGTAAGAAAAATTGTATCAATTTTTTTTATCATAACATTTAGTCCAAAAAAGGGTTTCCAAAAATACAAATATTGTTTTTGGAAATGACTATACGTACATGTACATAATTAACAAATCAATGTATTGTTCTAACAGGCTACGATTGAAATCTATGACAACCCCATCCTGCAATGGAGACTGGATAAATTACATAAAGTGGCCTGCAGTCCATCGTTCGAGACTCCATCCAACTCCGTCAAGTTTTATATAAGCGAGATGGAACTATACATCAAAATCGAAAGCAAAATTGGTCTTCAGTTGAGTTACACAAGTGGAATGTATGTAGATCAATTTAAAACATGTCACAAAATCAATCAAGTTATTAATGTCATAATGCGGGACTAGGTTAATTGTAATTTATTCTAAAAGTTTGGGAACAGAAAGCACTGAGGTATAACTAGTTCAGAGCAAAGAACACGAGTTGTTAAAAAAAACTGTTTTTTAATGTCCTGCTGTTTATAAAGGATTAAGTATTGATGTCATTATTTCAATTATTATTTCAGGCTGATTCTTGAAAGTGAAATGGAAAAAAAATCAGCAAGATGGGAATGGACAAAGTTGGCAAGAAACAAGTCATTGAAAGTGACAGGATTACTGGACAAGAAAAAGCAATACAATCAAATTGACATAATTTGTGCATTAAAATTTGCATTTTGATTTTTTTTTTTTCATGTTGTAATAAGATATATCTGTTTAAAGTTGAACTATTAGTTGATTTTAACATAGAATTGTTTAAGTATGCTAGATCTTCATTCGCCATAATATTGGACATTTTAGAAATTTCTCAAATTTTGTTGAACATATATATAGTTACTGCTTTATCATGACAAGGAATTAGATCTAACTAATACTAAATTAAACAATAATTGACTTAATATACAGATGTCACTATTCTTTTAAATGCATTAATTGCCAAATTGTTGGCAATTCAGTGTATTGAATTACACAACTCACTTTCCCCCATAAACTGACCGCCTGATCTTATTTTGTTTTGCTTTGCCCTAACCTATTATATTAAAGAATCATTACTTATATTCTCAAATGTATTTCTATGTTGTTACAAAAAATTCTGTAACTTTTGTAAATACAAATTAAAGCAAAAATATTGATCTGTTATTTATGTTTATATTTTTGAGTGAGTCCTAATGAAAGTTTTTTCTATAATATAAATGCCTGAAAATGAATGGGTCAAGGTAATACCAATAAACTTTCCCTCTGCTTCTAAAGGGCTTGGGACCTTCTAGCGTAAACGCTAGGCAGCATTAAAAGTTTATTGTTTGGAGGGATTTCCTGCAGATACCAAGCTGATCAAAAGGAAAATGCTGGGCTGTATTGGTGTGGAAAGATAGAAGTCCACAAGGCTAAAAGGTTAAAAGTTGTTTAGCCTTGTAAGGAATTCTTTGACCTGAAGGAAGAGATTAATGCCATAGTTTCCATCTTCTTCAAGTGGAACAAATGTATCTCTTAACACTTGAAGGTACTCCTCTTGTAGATGGAAGGTAACAGGAGGGATGGAGACACCTTCAACTTCATTATCAGGATCTGGCATTGGAGCATCTGGGTCATCACCATAAAAGTCAATATCATCAGGATTGTCAAATAAATCTCTGACTCCAGAGCTTGTAGAGTTGAAATTGCTAAGAAGCCCAGAAGCCCAAAGTTGTCGGGGTGTCCTGTTACCCTCAGTAGATAATGAGTGGTAGTTGAACCTCTCCTTAAAGGAATCCAATGACCGTTGAATCCTGGGCACGAAGACATAATGAAGTACAAAAATGTCCAGCTCTTGCCCAGGATCCAAAAACATCTGCGCCTCCATGTAGGTAAACAGGTGTCTGAACACTGCAATGACGCCCTCTCCAACATCCCTCCAAAGTCTCTCTATTTTTGTGTTTCGAACACTCGGCCCCGTGATGAAACTGCCACGATCCATTCCCCTGAACCAAGTAATATACTCGCCAACAGCTACATTCTCGCCGCCATCATCTGCCCTGACTCTAGAGGGATGTCCCCATGTTGCTGCTGCTTCTTGAAGACTTTGTAGGACGGTTGTTGCTCTGTTGTTTGTTTTGGCTTTTAGATACAGAATGCATCTGGAGAAGCCATCAACACAACCATGAATGCAGATCTTCCAATGAATAAGTTTCATATTTGTATCAATGTGCCAAAGAAAATTGGGATGCGGAACACTGTAGGGTCTTCTCGCGATCCTTTGTGCCCATCTATTTGCTCTTCCAATGGGATCAACTCGAATGATTGACTCACGGACCCTCCATCGCTGAAGAAAAATCCGGCTTCTTCGCAATGAACCAATTAGATTTGTTTCTCCAGTTCGCGGAAATAGTCTGAGTTCTTCCCTCACTATTGAGTCAAGGTCATTGTCATTAATTTGAGTATACCACTCAAATTCAAGAGTAAAACCAAGATCTCTTCTTCTGTTATATATGGTTTGTCTTGAAACCCCAAGATCTCTTGCAATGTCAGCCCAGCTATTGAATTCACTTCGCAAACACTGAAGTTGCTCTTCAGTGATTGCAAAGGAGGGCCTACCACGCTGCCCAGTTCTGCGAACCACAGGACGATAGGAGTAGCTGCCCATGACAGGTAGAGAGTACAAGTCCTGGTAGATACTTTTCAGGTTGTCTCTGAGCTGTTTCAGTTCATCAATGGTGTCTTCGCTGAAGGCTGGTATCTGCCTCTGAGAGAATGCTACAATGTTGTATATGTGGCTGAGGGCAGCAAGCAGGCGATTGGCAAAAAACTCACATCTATTGGAATCTTGGATGATGCTTTGCCTCTCACTGCTTACCTCATTCAGGAGTGTACAAACACTTGAGGTGAACTCAACAATACCATCATCTAAAACAAGAAAGAAAGAATATGCATAAAATTTTCATCATATTTCAAAGGTTTTAAGAAAAAATTAATTACAATAATCGTAAAGAAAGAATAGAGGTGGAGGAAGCAAGAGCCACAACCGACAAACCCAATTTCTAAATAAAAAAAAATTCCAAAAAGTTTTTAAAGAAATTGAATGTTGTTATTATACATTCTTTAATCCAAGTTTGTCCAGTTCGTCATCTTGACAGAGAGTCAAGCTGCTTTTAAATTTAAGTTTATATAAGCTTCAGCTTACTTCGTTGAAGAAACAAACAAACGAACAAGAAAACAGTACAAACACAGAGGATCGTATTGGATTAAGACCAGAAAAGTGGACAAAAATAAAAGGAAAAAGTTAAAGAAATTTTTAAGGGCTTACCAGTTGGGTTTTTGGTGGCCATGTTTTGATGTGGAAAAGAACTTGAAAACGTGTAGGATTATTATTGAATATATATACAAAACTTAATCTTGAAAACTATGATATTGAATATTCTAAACGATTTAAATATATAAAGATTTGCTAGAAGTTTTTAGAACTTGGAATACGCTACCAGTAAAACGACGCTTAAACATGCGGGTCTGACGCTATACTATGGAAATAACCGCTAATGAACGACGATAGATGCACGATATGCTTCCGAACTATTGTCGACTGACATTAATCTTTCCGATTTTCGTCGGATTATATTACGAGCGTAGTCCGAACCCATCATTCTTTGCGGTCGTGTTCGAAATAATTTCGAACTCGAAATAATTCCAAACTCCAAATCATTCCGAGCTCGAAATAATTCTGGACTCGAAATAATTCCGAACTCGAAATATCCAAAACTAATTCGGAAAGCAAATTCGGAAAGCACTGGAAACCGGAACTTTTTTACGGATGGCGCTCCATACTGGAGAGCCATTCGTAAAAAAATTCCATGTCCGAAATCGTGTTCAAAATGGTTTTGACTCGGGACTATTTCGAACCGGAATTATTTTGAGTTCGGAATTGTTTCGATTTCCAAATTGTTTCGAAACAAAACATTTCGAGTTCGAAATGATCCCGAACTATTCCGACAAAACAAAGAGAGATGTGCTCGGAATCGCTTGGAATAAGTCCGCCACACTTTCGGAAGAAACTAGCAAAGGACGATGGGAGTCGGTGAGACTTCGGAATCGTATCGTACTTGTCGGTGTCATTTCCGAAGCGAACAGGCTGTTGAAAGCGGAATAATTCTAACAAAATCTTAATTACTAATGATCAGCAAGAATAAGAGCGGAATAATTAATCATTCAAACCCCCTTTAAATTTATTTCTATTTTTCAAATTTTCATCAATTGAATTCCAGTATTTTTCTCCCGAATATCTTATATATTATATTCAGTTCTTTCAGTTCACGTCTGCGTTTGATCAAAGAGTTCTTATCTTGCTTATACTACTCATCATGACAGTTAACAAACCTTTGTAGTACTGGCTTTGGCTAATTGAACCACCAACAGCTTTCCTCAAAACAAAAAAAATAATCTGAAACAGTCCCTAACCTATTTCAAACTTATTAATTAATATAACAAGGTAGAAGAAAAATCAAAAGAAATTCTTGTATGAATCATTTTCAAAATCACTTTCAGCTACATTGTTTTAAATACTGAATCCGGATATTTTTACTTTAGACTACCATTTTTCGAGCCCTGTGATGAATTTCTCTCAGAAGCATACAATGCTATACTTTTCTTATCAACTTGTTATGTCCGTTTATTGGACAGCTCAGTTTAGGGATAAAGTCACTTCCAAATTATATATTTTTACGACCGTACTACTAACAAACAAAAAAATATTTAAATAATTTAAAGGAATATTTTGGATCAGTTTTAGAACATGTAATTTGTGCCAAGCGAGGCAGGAGATTTGCACAAATGGTTATTTTGCCGGCACGGGAGCTTGTTAGCTCGTGCGTAGTTAGCGTCGGGTCCCTTGTGGGTAGGATTAGTATAAGAAGCGTCTAGAATGTGTGAGAGTTCATCTACGGTCAGCCTCGCCGGTTCCTATCGCCTTAGTTTCGACTTATGCTTATATTAGCCTGCATGTGACATTTATTCGTACAGTTTGCCTTAAAACCCCAAAGGTTGCATCTTAGCATGGTTGGGGGTTCACGTTCCCCTTTTTTCCACACTGTGGTTTTTGATGTTTTCGTGACGGGCTTTGATGCTTAGGTTTATTTTCTATACTATTAATTGTAATTATTTCTGCTGTTACCTTTAGTGCATTGTGGACTTGATTAATACATTCATACTTACTGTGCGGTTGTAATTTACCTTGCCACGATTATAGTGCATCAAGAGCCCGGATATGCACAATTTGTTTAGTTTACACATTGTATACTGGTCTTATTGCAATAAAACTCTACCGGCGTGGGCCCAGCTGACCCACCTGCCCATGTATAACAAAAGTGTGTGTGTTGTACTTCTAGCGTAGTGGAGTCAAAATAGACAAAATTCGGTCACCAAGATACAATTTAAAATCCATTTTTCATCGTTTGACACTGTCTTTCGACTTTTGGCGGGAATTCTTTGATGTGCGGCTTGTCAGTCAGGTCCCAACTTGCAAACAACTTGATTTCCTGTCATTTAGTCATGGCCAACGAGAGTTTCAAGGTGATTATTATAACCAAATGTTTACGTATGTCTCTTTTTATTAGATTGAGTGTCGAGATGAAATGTTGGCCAATCTGGTCGAAGAAACGACCGAGTTTGTTGAGGGACATTTCTTTTTGTCTAAAGTAGGTCTACACTAATTCTACTCTGTTAGCTGGGGTACATAGCCTCCATAGCGGAGATTTTGGGCTTATTAGCTGCAGTGTGATATAACTGCTACGCTAAAAAATAACGTTTTCTTGTCTTTGTGTTTAGGATTCTGATTGCTTGGAGGGCGATGTAGCCAAAAGTTTAGTATTAAGGTTAGTATTAAGGACCATTTTTCGTTTCTTTTTCCATATAAGCTTACATAACCATTTTGAGAAGAATAAGAATATCGGCTAAAACAGTTTATTTTTTGCTTCAGCAATTTCATTCTAGCCAAAACGGCAGAATTCATAACACACCAAAAAGAAGATAAGTTTATGCCGCTCTCAATAACACGTGTCCACTAACTGACTGGATGCCAATCATTTCGACACGTTAAAAAGGCACAAGTACTGCAATAAGGCATCACTCTCATTCAGGAAATATGAAAGAATACTAGTCGTTGCAAATCGTAAGTGAATGCTGCGAGTAATTGCATAGTGAGTCCCCTTCAGGACGCTGTAATAAGTCCAAGTGAAAATAGTTTTTTTAGCTTCAAAAAGCCGAAAGTAGAGAATGCGATTTTAGTGAAAATGTTAGACTGCAAAACTGGCTCATCAGCGGAGAAGTGGTGAGGGGGTAAGGAATGTATAAATACACTCATAAATGCAGACGATCACTTTTCAAGCACTGTTATCTGTTAAAGAGCTTACACAATAATCTTAACTCGATACACTCATACATGCCAATGGCTCAGTACTAAATAACGCGTTTCGTTGGTGTTCTATTGGGAGCCGTTGGCATATAGCTCATTACATGTAATAGCGCTCGCAACTCTGTATATACTTATTTCAATAAAGTTAGTCACCTGAAAAGCTATAAAGCTGAGGCTGACAAGGATTATGGGTAGATTCATTTTACATGTTCAACCGCTTGATAACTGTTCATGGACTTGCGAATTTTTTACTGGTTACGGTCTCACCTTTTCTGAGCATCATCAAGCTGCAGTTTGTATTAAAAAATCTTTACCTGTTTGATATAAAAAGTTTCCCATGATGCTAAGTGATCTCAGCTTTCCAGGTTTTTGGTGACTAACTTTATTGAAATAAGTGTATATGAGTGTATACAGTCAATTAAAAAAACGTTGGACCAAAAGGGAATATGGATTAAAATCACTGAAGCGGTTAAATATTCGTTCTGAATTAAATGTTCTCGCTGGTAATAAGGTAATAATGGCGAGAAACAATCCATTAAATGCATGTCTTTGGGTTTAGGGAAAGAAAAACAAAGTAGTTATGATTCAGTTCACAATTTCGAAAATATGAAGGCATTAAAGATACGTCTCCTTCAACACTTCCCGCTCGCCTACGATGGTCCGTGCTGTAAACCAGGCATAACTAGTCAGATAAAATTACTGCAGTCGATTCGGCCTCAATTTTTGCTACCCAAAGTTCTTTCAGTCCAGTCGCGTAGGCTTGAGTTGGTCGACTACAACGTTTTTTGAATTGCCTATATATGTTTTTCCTTGCTCCCCGCCCCCCCACCCCTGCGTCTTGCATAATAAAACAACCCCAAACCCCTGCTACGCAGGCTACTAACTCGATATTACTCTCACTCCATTCATGCATGTACTTATTTTGGCAAATGTTTTTGTATGCCTTACAGGTATTCTCAATCACATGTATAATCATGGTTCTTGTTTCATTTTAGATCGAGAATTTATGCCACCACCATGCATCACTACCATTACCATCACCACCACCAACACAACCACCAGCTAGAAAAAGAAGGCTTGTGGCGCACGGGTTTATCATTTAAAAAATATATATAATGTATATAGTGTATATAATGTATATAGTTCTTATGCACCATTATTTATTTATAAATATATTTTTCTTATCTTATTAAAGTTCTATCGAAAATATATTGAAAACTATTAAAAATTTACTGTCTCGTAATTAGCGGCAAATCCCCAAAACAATTACTTTTGATTCAAAGCCTTTGAGAACAGAATTTTAATTATCAGATAAAGTTCACCGTAGAAGTATGTTATACAGTAAAAACCCGCATAAAAGAACAAGTGGATTAAGAACAGCCAGCCTGAATTTGGGCGTTTTAAGTACCATGTAAATAAGAACACAATCAGCCTGAAATATTAAAAAGTGTTCTTAAAAAACAAAAATCACTATTAAATGCCTCCTCATCAGTACACATGTATACCCTGATGGGGGAGAGTTTAGATTACAGTGTTACCAGTAGCAGACTCCAAGCCTGACCTGACAATATTTATATATATCAAGAATTTTTTAATAACATTTTTGAACTTACACATTGATATCATCTACATGTATTGGTAGTCTAGCTATATATAGTAATACTGTTATATATTTTAGAAACATTTATTTTAAGAACACCTTAAGAACACCTTCAGGCTGATTTTTCAGTAAACACCCGTTAAATAAGAACAAAATCAGCCTCAACTCCAAAAATGGGTGTTCTTTTATGCGGGTTTTTACTGTATTTCTTGTGTTGCGATTTAAGTTAGAAGAAAGTTTTTAGTCTAGTTTGTCTGTTGGTCGGGGGTTGTGGGTTGTGGGTATCAGGTCATGTGTATCAGGTCGTGGGTAGTGGGTATAGGAAAAGCTATCTTACGTTGAGCATGCTTGAATGTGTGTATGTGAGTATTGGGTGTCTGGTTTATGTAACGTTGAGGCTACCTGTGGATCAGTCATTGGACATCCGGTACGTAAGAGAACCGTTCCTGCAACACTGGTGATCACTTTGCAAGGTTAACGTTTACGGTATTTTGATTGAGTATTTTTTGAGAGTATTATTGTTAAAGTATGGAATCAAAAGGAACCTACGCGTCGGTTGTCTCAGGTGCTGGTTATTCCAGTACAGGAAATGTAGAGGGAGATGAATTTGAAAAGTTCCAACAGACTATAAGTGAGGAAGAAGCGCCAAGGCTAGCGATTGCTACGTGTTTTTATATATATATAATATATATTAAAGAATTTAAAGTATTTCCTTAAGGCACGAAACATTGAGGGGGAATTAGAAGAGGACTTTGAATTGTTAACACCAGCACCTGGTTTTGAGTCGAAGGTACGATAAGTAAAAGGATGAATGCAGTGTGGAGTACATTGCGCCCTACTTGTGGAACAATTTACCGTAAACTTCTTACCGTAACTCCCCTTCAAAAGAAAACTTGATACATATTTATTTCGACATAAATCAACGATACTGTAGTTCAGCGCAAAAATTTATTGATTCATAATGAGGCTCAAGTAATTCGAGACTGACAGTAGACGCTCTCCTTGCGACCACTCCCGTACGAGTGTGATTTCCTTTTAAGAATCTTTCTTCACGCGATCTTCCGTGCGAACTTAAGGGTTTCTTCCTCTTTGTTTTCATTGTATACATTTTTTCGGATTTCTTAGTGACCTTTTTAAGGTTATTAAATGGGTATTTGCACTACTAATACCAAGTCATCCTCGTTATTTTTTTCCAGCAGAAGGATTTAACGTTTTAGTTTAACTCATCTAAAGTGTAAAGACTTGTTTTTTATTTACGTGACGTTAATTTGTAAAGATCTGTGACTTATCAAACGGAGGACGGTCAAATCGCACTAAAATCTTCATATCTTTTTCGCGATTTAAGTTATGGACAATTCGAAAATGTTTTCTAAAACTACATTTATTCACCAGACAATATATACTTTTATAACAAAATATTGTAAAACTTGAGCAAAATTTGAGTTCGCGCACATAGGGGTCCCAACAATTCTAGAAAACAGACTTTCATGAGCTTTATGGATTTTTAAATTGATTATGTCGCGTACTGAGCATTTTCCTATCTAGAGAGATTTTATCGCTTTTCGAAAAAAATGGATTGCTATGTTGCTGAAAATGACAGAAGGCTTTTTTCAGAGCTCGTAGAACCTCCTGTTAAACATGTCCATCCTTTCCTTTAACGCCTAAATCCTCTAGGTATGGATAGTGAAGACTTAACGTTTTCCCTTCAAATCAATGATGAAGCGTTGTGACAGTGGAGTGCAAACAGAAGCGCAATGACCCTTTTCAAGGCCTGGAATGCCAGTCTCCGTCATGTCCTGAAGCAATTATCTTCTTCAAGAATTGGGAAGATACTGCAGACTCAAATCAGGAGTTTTGATGCTAAGGTGTCGCGTGTAAGGAACGGAAAAGAAAGACGACTATTGAAATCACAGACATGGAAGACCGTCCATTTCGATTTTCTTGAAATTGAAAAGGGGCCAGCAGAAATAATCAGTAAATTCGAAGCCAAGGTTAATGAATTGAAGGAGAAAGCCAAAAGGCTGGACGAGGAGTTGGAACTGAAGGCCAAACATTTATTCGAGTCAATGTTGACGGTCAGGCAACCAGATCTTTACCATCGTAGCAAAAAACAACATCGTCAAATCACCTAAATTAGGTATGGTTCACTGTTGGTTTTTGGTATGGTTTTTGTTATTTCTTATGTTAGTAATGAACAGTGAACGACAAGTTTTGCTCGTTTGAATTAAGCGAATTTTACTTTTACGAAATTGTATGTGCCCAGGGGCTATTACTGTATGTCTGAAGTCTGAGTATATTTCTTGTGTCTTATTATAGAGACCACGCCAATGACGCCCTCTTGTTTACTGAGACTTTGAGGTTCGGTGTGGGAGGCGTTAATCCTCAAGGATCCAAATAATAGACCGGTAGAGGTTCAACTCGGAAAAGATGATCTAGGTGAATATTAGTTATCAAATTTAAGTTTTATTAAACCTTCAGGTAGTGAAGACATCCGACTTCAATCAGAACGATTATTTTCTTGGAGTGTCTTAGCCAATAACCTAAATAAGTTTTTTTAAACCTTTTTTGAGAAGTAACCAAAGTATAAATGCAACTTTTAAATGGCGAGTTTTGGTTTGAAGCCGTCTTCACCGAATGTGAACAAAGTTTTCACACCGTTTTGTAGTCGAACCCTTCACTTTTTGTTAGTCATTTTTCTTATATTTGGTGAAAATAGATTTATTCCTATAGGTGGATTCCTAAGTTACATCTGATTTTTATCGTAGTTTCAATGAGCGACAAAGAACCTGGCGTCCTAGAGACTCCACCCTCACTCAATATACGAGATACAGAACAAGGTAAATCACAATATTAGTCAAATGTAAAAATAAGTTGCATTTTTTAGAGCCAAATTTAACCTATTAACTATGCTTTAACTTGAAAATAGATGCCAACAGAAAAGAGTGGTCCCATGAAAAACTGGATGATCTAGAAAAAGAGAAAGTGAAATCCATTGTTTACATAATTTAACCTATTAACTATGCTTTAACTTGAAAATAGGTGCTAACAGAAAAGAGTAGTCAAATAAAAAACTGGATGATCTAGAAAAAGAGAAAGTGAAATCCATTGTTTATATAATGGATAGATGTTCTCTTTCCGGAGAGTGCTACCACGAAATGGCACAATTAGAACCCAACTTGCCAAGATCGTACATCGTTGAAGGTTGTGTGAAGACAATGAACAGGCACTGGAACGTAACCAAGACACCCGGGATTTGTGCTAGTGCAGAGTTGGTATTCAAGATGCTGCTGGAAAGGAAAATAGAGAAACTTGCAAGTCTAATAGTTTTTCTAATGTAATCTCCTTGAGCAAATTTCAATACAAGTATAACTTTTTCATAGATTGTCCAATGAGGTGCAGAAAATTGTTAATCACTGCAGAGTTAAAATATCTGTCGATGGTGCATCTATTAGTCTCGCTCAAGTAATCTATTCGTGTGTTCCTTCTCAATTCTTCCTGAAAGTCAGAAGAAAGAAAAGAAGAGAGAACATCCCCAAGTCAAGTTGGAGGATAGTATAAATTTGTGTAAAAATCAAAAGATATAAAAATCAAAATCTCTAAATTATCATTCATACTTGAGTGATTGCCTAATTACTTTTCTGTTTTGTCAACAGGCTAAGCAAGCTTCCCGTCCTGACAGAACACGAAAGAGAAACAACAACTTCATGTGTTTGAAAAAGGACAATCTCAAGTTCTTGGATGTGACCGACTTCCTCGCACCAAGGTTCAGTTACGACAAGTTTCTCAAATCCTATAAATGCCCTCAAACTAAAGGTTGGTAATCATGACTTTTAAAGTGTCGTGTCATTAACGATTTCCTAATATTAAACTACGATTTTTTAAATATTTTTTTAGGTTTCTCCCCATATGAGTAGATGAATTCCCTGGACAAGCTCGACTACCCAACTTTGCCACCCCATGATGCTTTCTACTCCTCCCTCACCAACAGTAATATCACCCAAGGAGATTATCAGTATTGCCATCAAGTCTAGCAAGAGAATGAAATGAAAGTTTTCGCGACCTCCTGGTTTGGTGTAACGATCTGGATGTCCAACCCCGCTGCGAGGCTCTGGAGAAGATGCGTGCGTTCTGGAAAGACAAGGAAATTGACATGCTGAGACAAGGTATTCCCATCCCTGGTGTGACGCTGATGACACTGACCTATTTCTTCATGACTTTTGAAATTGACATCTTCTCCTTGTTTGATGAAAAACACGAAGATCTGTACTATCTGTTCGAAAAGAATATGGTGAGTGGACCAAGCATCATCTTCCACCGCTACCACGAGAAGGAAAAGACCAAGATCAGAGAAGTGGAGATGACATGTCAAGGTAAAGAAGTCAAAGTGTGTCAAAAGACCGTGGGGTATGACGCTAATGCTCTCTACCTCTGGGCCATCATCCAAAATATGCCAACTGGGGCATTTACGAGAATACGAGAAGAAACAGGGTTTAAGAATGAAAGTTCAGTCAAGATGGTGACGGAGTGGTTAGAGTGGGAAGCCAAAAAAAGGGGTTACAGAAGACTGCCTGTGGATGGGTTTCATGGTAAGGAAAGCAAATTCTGTATCCATAAAATTGGGCTTCCTGTGATATCTAAATAAGTAAGTACATTGCATTTCCTGTAGATTTTTTTTTAAATATTGATTGTTATTCCTCCTAGTTCGTTTCTGCCACGGCCATGACTATCATTTAACCAAATAAAAAGAAGTGAACGAAAGAAACCCTGGCAAATACTGACCAAAGGTTTTGAGCTTACTATTCACAGGAGATGGGAGTCTAGATTCATGGAGAGCTTCAGGCTTGTCGGGCTAGGACGATTCAAAGTCGTACGGGAATTTCAAGGTTTCTATTATATTGATACTAAATAACCCATATACTCATCATTGACGTCTAAAAACATTGTTTTTTCTCTTTAGACAGAATGAAGCGAAGCACAATAGCCAGACAATGAATCTATCATGTCTTTTTACTTCCTACTATGCTCTCATCGTGTCAAATAAAAAGGAATCGGATCAATTATTTTTATTTACGCAGAAAAAGTTACATTTTTTAAAAACTAGTACGCTTTCAAAATGTCAAATGAACAACAACAAAAAAAGACCAGGTATATGTTAGCACTATTTTAAGATAATGTGTGTCCGCCCTTTCAGATTTTGTATTCGTATATTGGATTTTGTAGTTTCATTACTCAAATGTTCTCTTAAGAAGATTAGTTTTAAACACCGTGGCCATGGGAAATACTTCACAGCTTTCTACGTCATTTCGCCTATCTACATTTGCAAGCCCACAACATTTTACTTGACAAACTTGTAGTTCAACGTAAACAGCTCACCTTAAGTGACATCCTGCGTGTGGCTGGAGACACGTGGGCAAAGCAGAAAGGGTCAAAAATTCTCACATTCCTCAATTCCAAGGAAGAAAAGTGTTAAAGGAGTAAGTATTCAATCAGTTGTTTAAAAATCATCGTGCTACTCTATATTAACAACAGTTCGCCAATCCTGTTTTACAACCCCGGGTTTACAAGAAATGATATGACTATCTGCGCTATATAAGAATAGCGAGAATATGCCCATCATCAATTAACAATGGTGATTCATATTCAACACAAGTCAGAAAAGAGTGGCAGATGAAAGCCAGGCGCTAAAATCAACGAAGATGCGAAGGGTGTACAACGACTTCGAGCTTGCCAGCTTTGACAGTTTGTAAATTATGACGGTAAGCCGTCGACTGAGCTTGTTTAGAAAACGGCAGCACTTTTGAAACTGAGCCAACCAGAGGTAAATTTGTGAACCATGCACTGACCCAGATCAAGCGTATAGAGAGTGCAGGGGTACCCCTATTTATCGGACACCCTCAGTCGTAGTTTTACAGTAGTTTAGTAGTAAAAAATTATATACTTTTCGTAGTGGCCACTTAATTTTTTACACATTTTTATACTTATAGGTCTTGGTGTGGTTTCAAAACCACAGGAACAGACGAAAAATGGGCAAGTTCAAGCCCGGCCGGTACCAAGTTATGAGTCTATTAAAACAATGTAGCCAGATAAAAGCAGTGTAGCCCTATAAAACAGTAGCCAGAATATAAACGTCTTTTTTCTACTAAACAAATCTTTCAAAATTGAAATTGGGGTTTTATTGCGTTGTGAGTGGTAATTCTATTAGTTTCTCACCGTCAACTCCTAGTTTGTGTCAAGCTATGGTTATGAAACAGTAATTTCTGGTGGTGTGAATTGGTAGCCACACGACCCTGATGGGTACTAGCCGATAGCTACCACATGTATTTGTCATAATATGGGTTTCAACCTAGCAGCTAAATTACCTCCATCAACAAATGATTATTATCCTTTTCTTTAAACAAACTACACCTGAAGTGGTCGACTATGAAATTATATTGCTTTCTAAAAACAAATCACATGGTCTATACTCTTCTCATACAAGAATTTTGAAGTGTGCAAAGAGTTTCTTCGGCAATGTCAAAAATAATAAATATTTCAATTCAGTCAGGGAAATACCAACTTGATATCAACTATACAAGTCCTTAGTAAGCTTATTACCGAAAACCCAACCTACCGCTAGACTTCAACTACAAAATCGGCCACTGTTTCCAGCCTAAACTCCTCAGCGATCGAGAACTCAAAGCTGGTTGTACTAAATCCGAGGTGAAAATGGTAGGTCCGAGAAAGGCGTTCGGGTATAAAAATGAAGCAAACTAGAGAAGATCTGTTTTTGGAATATGGCAAAGGAAAGCTATTTTAAGCTAAAATATAAATAGGTAAACGCGTTCTAATAAGCGAACAGGAACGTTTTACAAGCTACATTTTTTCGGGTTCTCAAATATTTAAATTTCACCCTTTGTTTGCAAAGAGCATTTTCATGTGTACCGAGCATTCGGATTTTTCTGAAATTCCAGCCATAATACCTTCGAATGTCAAATAAATCATATGTAAAATTCAGCTTGGGTTATTCAATGAGCGCTTTATACGAAACTCTCGAATTCAGAGAAATTTGGGTTGTTTGGGCTTGGCATCTGTCGAAAACTGTTCGAGGCAGACATAACTATATCCTTAATGTTCTTGGTGTTCAGTTCTGACATTTGTTTTGATATTATTCGTGGATTGAATATTGAGAGCAATAACTTGTATTTCATTGTTTTTTTTTCAACATTCGTTTAAAATGCTAGCGCTTAAAAATTACAATTTGACAAAGAGAAAGTGTTCATGCCGTGTCGATGCTGTGTGCTTTAGACGGATTCCAGTTCATACTGACAAAAACCAAGATCCAGATTTTCATTTGTTGTAGCAATTCTTAAGCCCTTGGTTTGCCGTGAATGCCAGAAAAGATTTGCAGACATAGTGATCTTAGAAAAACACAAGGAGACACACAAAGGTAGGCATAACTCTCCTAGTACAGAATTAAATCCCAAAAATATGTCTGCAGAAACTCTAAAAAGGGAATTAAGTAAGAGGTCTTGAAGTAACTGGAATTAAACCAATTTTAATACGACTACAGGGCATATTGTCTGTAGAGTAAGTATCAATGATTATAGACAATAATATGTTGAAACATATTCATGTATTGTGTACATAATGAAATCAATGCAAAACGTTATGATGGTCTATTATTGTCTATTGAAACACACTTGTTTGGGCTTCCTGTGTTATAAAATATGAAATGATTCCCCTTATATCTCACTTAAGCTACTGTTTCAAAAAGTCTATCATTCAAATTCATAATCTACAGGCCTCTAACTATTCATAGCAGTAAACTAAACTTGGTGCCCTTTAGTGGTACTCAAAAGGCAAAAATTGATTTGGTATTTCCCAAAATATTCTTTGCCTTTAAAATATAGTATGGAAATACAGATAGACAGATAGTATTATCAATAGATAGCAAAACACAATGATTACAATAATAATATTTACAATAAACTTTATTATACACGGAATACAAAAAGGAATCGTGTAAAAAAAAGATAGAAATTGAAAAGAATTGAAGTAATATTTAAAGGCTGACAATGAGGACTTGTCGGGATTTCAAAGTCCGCGCAAGTTGTTCCAGTCCGAGGCGTAGCCAACTTGGACTTGAAAATGGACTTGGAAATCATTTCAAGGTACTGATGAAAAGGTAAATTATACACCGTGAAAAGATGAAAAAACTTAACCGTAAACTCAGTTATTCTAATCTTTCTAAGGACGAGTGGTTGGCTTTACGTCAATTACGCAATCAAAGAAAGCAGAGGGTTATACCACATGGAAAGAGGCAAAAGGTGGCCACCTTACATGGCCACAGGCTGTACGTGCATTACGCAACGAAATGACTACTCACCCATTATCGTTTCGTCCGCTGCACTATTCTGTTAGGAAATTAATATCATTAATTTCCAAGGGGTGAGTAGATGTTTTTATATTTTGAAGACCAAAAATTGCACTACATTTGGACACCAAGTCATTATTAATTCTTTCCTTCCTTCCTTCCTTCCCCTTGTCTTTTTTGTTGTCTTTATCGTACATTTCTTAATCAAAGTCTTGGGCTGGATGTTATTATTGAATGCCTGAAATATTTTCCGTAGGAAAGTGTTGCTTGTGCTACCGGAAAGAAATTACAACAGCGTGATGATTCTGAAAAGGAATGTGTCTGCAAATTTCAATAGAAAAAGGGTGAAAATGTGTGAAAGAAATAGTTTCTCCAGTCAAGAAGTTCTAAATTCACGGTAGTCAAAAACGCACGCTAAATCGATTTTTATTGGACGCTCGGTTAATTTTGGAACCTCGTACCGAATTAACGACGTTCACAATCGATCTTCGTTAAGGTCTTTTATTCGTCGTTTTTAGCCAAGAACAAAATCGGAAGGCGGGAAGGTTTTAAGCTATTCAAGACAGACATTTTGATACCAAGATGTCGATGGTCTGAGCATTGTTGGAATTTTTATGTAAAAATGAGCATGTTTTGAATTGAAGTCTCTTCTTAATTAAAGAAGGTTTAAAAGGATTGTTTTTATACTTTTAATTAAGAATAAATGTTGATTTAAACGTAATGGAATCTGGAAGTGGATGGAATCAGCGAGATGGCCTTTTTCTTTTTTGGATTTTTGGTTTCCTCGCTTAGCTTTCCAAATTTGAAAATGCCACGATTTAACATTGGTCTGCTGATAAAACAGAGGAAGCAGTTTCAAGAAGCCGAGAGAAAATGAAAGATTACGACGAAAGGTCTCAAAGTATTTCAGCGAGGTTGCCAATGCTGCAAATACAGCCATTCTTCATCATGTTTCTTTTTATCATGAAGTTATAAAGTTATCCTTTATGGCTATCAATTGAAACAGGGTTATTATATGTGGGTAGCATTTAAATGGAAATGCTGAAAATTCCGTTTGGAACTTAAATGGAAAGCCAAATTTCTGGAATTTCCAAATCGAAATACCAGGGAAAATTGGGTTGTTTTTGAAAGCATGTCCATTATGAACATTTCAAAATTTGTTCCATATACTGATTTTACCCGGAAAAGAACCGAACTGAGTTGTATCCAGGCTTCCGTGGGTCTAGATTAGTCACATGTAAACAAGATGGCTGACTGTCAGTGATACAGTTGCCCATTTTGCAATTTTAACGCTAATGATTTACTACGGTTAGTATTGTAATCAATCTCAGGAAATGTTCTTTCAGTTTAGATTTTTTTAAAGTTAATTTAGTGTTGTTTTTGGCACATCAATAACGAGAGACAGGGACTTCGCATGAACCTGTGCATGGAGAATCCGAGGTTAATCACTATGGTCGAGTTAAAAGAAATACTACTCTCTTTTATGCGCGCAAAAGGCATTTCTGGTGAGGCCCCCGCTAAAAACCTTAAACGCAAACTCCAAGCAGAATTTGGAGAAACATTACAATTTGAAGATCTTTTAAATAACAATAAACTGACAATCATTCCATCAACTTTGTCAAAAATGGACCTCGCCAAAGAGTGTCTTGAGTTGTCCAAGCGTCTTAAAAAGAGAGAAGCGAGTAGTGGTAGTGATGCGACAATCAAAGAGGCCGGGTTAGATATTCGTGAAGCAGTTAGAAGCCACAAAATAGAGAGCCACTGGCCCCCCAAGCCAAGCGACCTCTGTGAATATGCAGTCAATCTCCCTGGAAAACTCGAAACTTTCCTCTATACTTTATTGACCGGGAACACGCAACCACCAGTAGAATACCCCCAGCGAATTCAACGCCTAGTAAACTCCTTTGGTCAAGACATTGTATATGCTGTAACTGAAGGGAAGCAGAGACCTCCTAAGCAAGTTCTTCTGCCGTATGCAGTGAAGACTTTGACAAACAATGTTGAACTCATTCAAATGCTTAATCGATGCAGACATGGCATATCCTATTCTCAGATCGAGGAAATGATTACGGCACTCTGCCTGAAAAAGTTGGCCCAGACCCCTGATAATGAAGTTCCACTGCCAGAATCTATTCGTCCTCATATCAGTACCACTCTTGCATGGGACAATATTGACCGTTTGGAAGAGACTTTGTCTGGAGCTGGAACTTCACATAGAGTTAATGGCATTGCTGTGCAGGCACGACATTTTGGTCCGTATCCTCAACCTCAAGCAAACACGCAGATAAAGAGAACGAAAAAGAGAAGTATAGATTATCTGCCCCGTACAGAGATTGCCCCTTACAATGCAGGAGAGCGCCGTGGTCCTCCCTCAAGGTCATACATCGATGTTACATCTGCAGTAATTGTTGAAGAAGCTTGGAAGAAAAACCTACTTTGGATCTTGGTCCGTCTCCACGCTAAAGAGAAGCACCGCGCAAGTGGCTGGACAGGCTTTAACATTCTCGTGCGCGACGAGGTTGATGTATCACAGGATAACATCGGATATCTTCCAACAATTGACGCGCCAGCTACTGACATGTCGACAGTACACGAGATACTAGTAAGGTCATTGAGGATAAAGGACACACTAAAGCTAAAATCCATCGTCCTTGTATTTGATCAGGCGCTTTACGCTAAAGCCACAGAAATACAATGGAAGCATCCTGATAAATTCAGCAATATTGTGTCAAGAATGGGCGTATTCCATACGTGCTGTACGTTGCTCTCAATCATTGGAAAGCGATTTCAAGACGCTGGCCTGAGAGACTTGGCAGTTGAATCTGGGGTACTAGCAGAGGGGTCTCTATCTGGAGTAATGGAAGGCCGCAGATATAACCGTGGCATGCGATTTCACAAGCTAATGTATGAGGCAATGATGAGGCTAGTCTGGAAAGGATTTAGACCCTGGATAGCAGCAAACCACGAAGAGTCTAAGGATCTGATAGAAGATGTTTATCAAGAGTTTGAATCATTATATAATGACATCTGCGAGAAAGAGTTCAAGCAACACTTGGCAAGTCCCTCCTATGAAAAGTTTGGCGACCTCTTCAAACAGTACATGGACTTTCTACGTGCTCGAAACGGCAAATTATCAGGGTTTTGGATGTCTTATATTGAGTTGATTGAAATCCTCCTTGGACTTTTGCGCGCATCACGTGAAGGAAACTGGGAACTGAATTTGACCTGTGTGAGGAAGATGATCCCATGGTGTTTCTCATATGATAACATAAACTATGCACGATATTTGTCTGCGTATTTATCAGAGATGTCACATCTTGATACTGAACATCCAGATGTAGCAGCCTATCTTAGAGCAGGGGGATTCTCGGTACAGATTGGAGACCACAACACGTTTGGTAGGATAGCAGTGGATCAAAGCTGTGAAGAAACTGTTAACAAAGATACCCAAACGCCAGGCGGAACTAAAGGATTTAGCCTGAAGCCTGCGGCAGTCAGCAAGTACTACCTAATAGCTGAGTACCGCAGTATCTTTCTGCGCCACCTTAAGGATATGTTACACTTGAGTGCATCAACAGCCCAGCACAATGACTTGCAGCAAAGTAGAATATCTAGAGATGAATCGGACGTGAAGTCGTTAATTGCACTCATCGAAGAAAGCTGGATTAATCCCTTCCAAGGCGATGCGTCAGAGCTCATTTGTCTATCCACTGGCAAACTTGCAACATCTGACATCGAAAATGACCTTTTAGACGCTCAGACAATAGGAGAGAATGCCTTTAAGAAATTCAGCAAAGAAAGGATCGAATCTAACCCACCTGTGATAAATTTTCACGACACGTTAAAGAAACAAAAATTGAAGACGTTTGCAGATCTATTGAAGAAGGTTAGAGTTTGTAAAGAGTCGGGAAAGGAAGTGGTTATCAAGGCAGATCGCGCTTTATTTGCACAGTTCATACTAATAGCGGAGTACAGAAAGTTGAAAATCAGTGACGTGCTATGTCATCCCCTGGGGCCATTATCTTGGGCCCTGGCTTCTGAAGATGGATCGATTCGCAAAAACAACAAGGCATCACTTGCAAACCAGCTGAAGAAAACTGTTCCACCAGCAGACACTATACCAAAGCCTTGCGCACGGATAATAGATGGGATGGCAGTTGTTCAAAAACTCAAAGGCGATCAGAAAACATTCGCTGAAATAGCAGACACGATCATGTCTATAACCCTGAATGAAGGAAATGACAGTGAACGCATTGATGTTGTCTTCGATGTCTACAAGGAAGAGTCAATGAAGACTGCAGAACGAGAGAAACGAGGCTCTGCAATGGGGCACGAATTTAGAAGCATCAAACCAGATCATCGCGTACATCAATGGCGCAAATTTTTGCTCAGCTCCAACAACAAGTCACAGCTCATCGAGTTCATAAGTGAAGAGTGGCAAAAAGATAGATTCAGAGAGAAGTTGTCTGGGAAGAAGCTATTTGTTACAAACAATGAAGTTTGTTTTGAGATTTCATCTACTGGCTCAAGAATACGTGAAGATTTAAAATCGACTCACGAAGAAGCTGACACCAGAATTTTGTTGCATGCCTTGCACGCTGCAAACGCAGGATATGGCGTCGTTATATCTTCTGAAGACACCGATGTTCTTGTTATCTCTCTGGCACTTAAGAGCTTCATTGCTTCTCCTCTGTTTATCAAGACCACAAAGCAATCAAGAACAACCTATGTTGACATCTCGAAAGTTTGTCAAGCGGTTGGCAGCCAAGTGTGCAAAGCCCTTCCCGGTTTTCATGCTTTTATGGGCTGTGATAGTGTGAGCGCTTTTTTTGGAAAAGGAAAAGTCAAATCACTTAAACTTGCCAGCCAAAACAGGGCCTTTGTTAATCTTTTTCAAGAAATTGGCATGCATTGGCAGCTCGGAGAAGGTCTTTTTGACAAGATCCAGGAATTTACGTGCGCCATGTATAGCTCTGTCGCCGGAACATCGGATGTCAATGAGATGCGTTATAGGTAAATAATGAGAATTCTTTCTGTTTTCTAAACTTTTGAATTTTTAGAATTGCTATAGAAGCCAATAGCTAATAGTTTGATATGCATTATTACATTTTAGACTTTTCTGTGCAAGACCAGGAAAGATTAGCTCAAATCAACTCCCCCCATGTGCCGACTGTCTGAAACTTCATGCACAACGCGCTAACTATCAGGCTGCAATATGGAGGAGAAGTCTACAGGCCTGCCCTCAAGTTCCCTCCCCAGTTGGGCATGGTTGAATTCTAGATGGTGAAGGCGGTTTGTCATATCAATGGATGACAGGAGATCCTGCTCCCGCAGCCCTTCTTGAATTTCTTTCTTGCACTTGTAAGAAGACATGCAGTGCTCCCAGTTGCACTTGTATTACCAACGGTTTAAAGTGCACCGACATGTGCAGACTCCTGACCTGCGAGAACCGTCCACTAGAGGATGACGACGAGGACGAACAAGATCCTGCTGACAACCAAGAAGAAACTTCAGATGAAGAAGCTGAGGATTGATAGCTGATGAATTATTAAGGTAAAGCTTTGAATCAGAAACCATCAACCCTTTCCAGCTATAAATGGTTTTTAATGTCCGTTTTGTCTTTCAGAAGTGAAGAGAGTTACTCCATATGGCAGATCCAAGATGGCGGATAGAAGATTTCAGATCTAAGATGGCGGCCATTTTGGAATGGCTTGTTAAGATTTCTGTTAATCAAATAAATCTCTTGGCACCAATTATCTCAAAATGCTAAAATAGATTGTAATGAATCACTTGGCAATGAAACAAATACAGTAGATAGCTTAAATTGACCATAAACATAGCTTTTTGCTAATAATCACAATACTTTGGCTGTTGCCATAGAAACCACCTTAAAACACGCTTGACTGACATTGTCGTGCTGCCAAGTCTAAATTTGTAACTCAGCGAAAGCTTTGTCATGAATCTATGTTTAAAATAGCTTTTTTGGACCGATTTCCTTAAACCTTCATTTATTCAAGTACATTTCCTTATATTACAATATAAAGCAGTGATGTCACTTTGTCACGTGATATTCCTTATAAAGCTACTCATTTGTGACTGCTATCAACCGTTTTCGGAAACTACAGGTTTCAGGGTTTCCAAAAATATATGATAGCGCTTGTCCCTCCAGGTGAGCCTGACCACCATATTTTTATGGGTCGGGCCCATGGACTAATACCTCAGATGCGTCCTCATCTTTATAGCTGCTTTCAAAACCAAGAAATGGTTGCTTTTTCAACTTTATGAATTTGATAATTATATATTTATCATGTGATGGCCATCATAGAAAATATAGCATTACATACTCTCAAGTGATACAAAGATTTCAGAGTTTTAGTAATTTAGAAATTATGTCCAAAGGAATTTGTGCTTATCCTGAAAAAATAGAAACCATGGTAACCATCCTAAATCTCTAAACTGTTGAATCTATTTGGATAGCATTTCTATAGCTTTTGAATCATTATTTGTGTGCACATATCTATCTAGAAAATAGGCCATTGGTCATTCAAAAATGGGAAGGAATTATGGGTTATACTTCTAAACATGAATAATTGTAATATTTTACATCATTATTCTTCTCATGAAGGTTATTGAAGTTATTTTTTGAATATTTTCCAGTTTTTGTTTTGCTTATGATAGCTGAATCATCTTAACTACAAAAACACAGTGATTATTCCTGTTTATAGGCCTATTCAATTCCTTCTGGTTTTTGAGTGACCAGCTTTTTTGAAATTGGTGTATATATCAACAAAACCTGCCAGAGTGATCAAAAAATAATTCCAAGGTGATCCCTGGTACTCCAGGTTGAGGGTTTGGCTATGGGTTAATTACCAGAACTATAACCAGTATTGAAAAGTTTGGATGAAATATTTCCATTAAGATACACAAATATTATGTTCATAATAATTCACATATTAATTTAATAAAAGCATATTATAAATCTAATTGAATTGTTTTTACTTATTTTGCTTTACTCCACATTTCCAATTTGTTGAGTGATATTTTTTATGATGCCATATGTCCCTAATGATGGTTGATGTCATATGTAAGTCTAAGAACAATACAGTGAATGATCACTCAAAAGGAACAATTGGTGGACACAAGTTCACCAGTGACGAGCAAACCTTTAGAACACGGTCTATCATTGGAATCTTGTCTGCTGTTCCACTGTTTGAAGCAAGTCGATGGGAAGGGTTCCTTGTAGAATGCAATATTTTCTTCGTAACAGCCCAATTACCCTTTCAACATGAATTCTTACATCTACATCTACTGGATCCAGTTGGTTCTTGCCTTTCGTAAAATCAGGTAAGACTAATTTTCCTATGTTTTAACATCACACTGTCATGGATGGTAAAACCCCTGTCAGGGCAAAAGTTTATTTAGCATCCCACAATTTTCTGTTAGAAACTTGTCTGATGTGCGTCCACCCCAGGCCTCTGATACAAAAGATATTGTTCCTTGAGGAGTAATGCCAATAAGCACTTTCACAGTATTGTGATGTTTATAATTGGAGAAAGTTTGTGCTCTAGCTAGAAGGTTACTTGGTCTATCAATGAAGATTTCAAAACAATATTTTATGACAGTAGTAGTTTTTCCAAAAGAGTACTGGAAGCATTGTGGCATAGTACCCTTTAAAGTCTCTCTTTCAGGCCAATAAATCAGTGGCGACAATCGTACATAGCTTCCATCCAAGAATTTATAATGCGCTGTACGGTCCTTTTAGAAATCTCAAATCTGTAGGCCAGATGTTGCAGGAATATGTCAAGCCTTAGTCTTATCAAGACCAAAATTAATTCCTGGAATTGGTTGAGGATCTTACTTCTGCACAACACATGTGGTGCTACGTGATTAAATGTTGATTTTAGAACAGAAAAAGAAGGTAGACCAGTGTACAAACGCACTTTTTCATCGTCGTCTTTTAAATAATCTTCTCTAAACTGTGGCTCAGGTAAACTCTGCTCAAAAAGGTATTGGAACTCATCAGTTTGGAATTGGCTGTCAACCAACTTGAGAGCTTCTACTGCTTCGGGAAGATCATCGCTGACAGAGGATTCATCAGCATTGCTTTCGAGTGTTTCTTCAACTTCCACCTGAAACTCAAGATTAGCTATAGTCGTACCGGGTTCTTCGAGTCTTTTACCTTTTTCAGCAATTTCTTTCTCCTGTGTCGCCAAGCTTCGCTTTCTTCTTTCCTTTACACGTTCAGCCTTAGCACTAGCAGCTTCTAGATCCACTTGCTTTGCCTTCGAATGACCCATATTTAGGCTCGGAACCCAATCCACATTGTATTTATCCCACAAGTTAGCTGGACGTCTAGAAAGAAAGTGCCTGCTACACACACTATCGTTTTCTAGAATCTTACTGGTGAGTTTATCTCGGCTGATGGCAGAAATCCATCGTGTTCTTCACTCTTCGCTGAGTTCTTCCTCCTGTTCACCTCGATTTTTAGAAACAGCAGGCACTCTAAAGAAAGAAATGCCTTTGTCCCGACCGCTCCTGGCTGAGCAGCTGAAAATAATAATAAAACCATAGGAAAGAACAGTCAAAATACAGTAATTATAGCTTCACGCTTGTCTGTTTACTATTCACTGTACACCAGTATGGCGGCTTAGCAACTGTTGCTATGTTTGCGATCACGTGAGCGCCCACGAAGAATATCGAACACTTGAAATTTATTGGATGTATCCAACTTCCTTGCCCCTGGATTCAGCTATGAAAAATTCCTGAAAGCCTACAACTGCCCCCAGACCAAAGGATTCTTCCCGTAAAAATGGATGGATTCATCAAACCTTCTGCTTGTCGCTGACAAACAAAAACATCTCAGAAGAAAAATGCCTCTACTGCCAGCAAATGTGGTTTGACAATAACATGCAGACGTTCAGGGACTTTCTTGCGTGGTACAATAGATGTTCAGCCGTTTTGCGTAGCCTTGGAGAAAATGTGCCAATTCTGGAAAGATAAGAACATTGATATGCTAAAACAAGGGATCTCCATACCTGGCGTGACTCTGACTTATGTATTCGTGACTCTGGAACCTTGTATTTACTTTTCATTGTTTGATGAGAACAACAAATTGTTGGGGGACCAAGCATAATCTTCTACAAATACCACGAGAAACAGAAAACAAAGAGCAGAAATGTTGGATATAGGAAGGGAGCCAAAGATGTGTCAAAAGGTTGTTGGACTATGCAAACGCACTTTACCTATGGGCCATTATGCAGAATATGCCAACTGGAGCCTACACTTGGTCCCTAAAGTATTCCAATTTCAAGGTAAGATATTTCCACACGATGTTTGGCTTTATATCATCTAATTATTTTTTATTGTATTATTTATTCTAATTTTTACCATTATGTTCCGTCGCATAGGTTATTGGTGGCGTGGTCATAATTGTTATCTGACTGAGGGGAACGAGTACAATGAGAGAAGGAAGAAGCCCATGATGGAGCTGCTAGAAGAGACCCAACTAAATTCACAGTATATATGAAACGAGGGATTTACTTTGGTAGAAATGTGGGAATGTGAGTGGCAAGTATTAAGGCGTAAAAGTCCTAACATCCAACAGTTCCTAAGAGCTCGTTTTGAAAGACCACTAGACCGATATTGGACCCTGACTCAGCAACAAATCCTGGACTCTGTCAAAGACGGAAGGCTGTCAGAGAAGGAAGGCTATTCTGTTGCTAGGGCGACTGTTATAATCTTATTGGCTAAGTAAATTTCTATTGTTTTTTAGCCAATCAGAATCCTGAAAATCTGTAATCTGCACTGGTATTACAGAGGTTTAACCACTTGTATAACCGATATCTGCACTGGTGTTTCATTTAAACTGCACTACTGTGAACCAGATCTTTGAAAAATGTTTAAATCGTCAACTTACGAGCTTTTTGAGGAAATCCTAGGATCTTCAAAAGTCTTCACAAGGAATGTAAGAAAGTTACACTACACTGTACTTTTAGAAGCTGTAAGAAAACTAGCTAATAAGAATGAAACAACCGTTGCCGTATATATTTGTGAGCTGTTTATATTTGTGATTGGCTGCCGATCGGGTAGACTGTTTGTTGTTGACACCCATGCAGTAGTACCAGAACTGGAAACAGGAAACGGCTCCATACATTTCTATAGCTTATTGTGTTCTGATCAGCCCTCAAGTGCTCTGTAAAAATGAACATCGCATAGCTGACAATTTCTATTTCTATTTTGCTAATTTCAAAAAAAATTGAAATTTGCTGGATGTGTTATGTGCTCTCAAATATTGTCTCAAATATTTAATAAATTCCTTTCTAAAATAACAACAATATGAAGGTGGTGCAAAACCTGGTAGTCCATGATGCGATTGCGAAGCCAAAGATGTTCCTTGATCAACGTAGGGAGGTACTACAAACCCTTGGGTTTGGAAAAAGGATGGAACAATTTATTATACTTAATTGTAAATATAAGGAACTTGAATGTTGGTCGAATATACTTTAAAAATGCGAAGAGAGACAGCAAGAGCGCAAGTATTTGATTCATTTTTGTCGATGAGAAGAAATACGCCTGTCATCATGGTAAAGATAAACATGCAACTGACAAAAAAGGCGCTTCTATCTAACTTATAAAGATATTACCAACTACATGACCTGTTGAACAGGAGAACCTCGCTACTCAAATCGAACTCTGACGTCATCAAAATCCTGACGACCACACGACAACCGTCAGCTCTGAAGGCCAGATACATTCTGTTATCATGATACCATTCTTGTGCATGAGGAATACTCATCATATCAAGTAATGAATCCCCGGTTCAAAGACACATACTGTGACAGTTAATGAAACCAAGGCTAAAGGAAAGGTTATTTCCACTTGACTGTGAAGTGCTCACTAATTCAACAGGAACTCTATGCAAAAGGTGTAACGAGGGGGAAAAAATCTAAAGTGCAGAAGTGATGGACATAATGGCATTGATTTAAAACCAAAATTCAATCACCGTTATATGTCAAGAGAAGAGCTTATAAAAATGAAAACTAAAAGAAAAGGAGGCTAAGAGAGATAAGAAAAAGGAAAAAATTCAAAAGGACATGATTGAATTGCAATAGAACGATGGCACAGACATGCTAACAAGGATGAATGAAGTATCAAAAGAAGACATCACAGAAGACATGGACATCTTTTGGCAAAAGCAACAGAAGATAATGAAAACCAAGTCCAAAACTCTGTACAGATGGCATCCATATGGGTGTGAGGAGGAAAATCATCTCCCTGACGACTTCCTTCAAGCCGATATCAAGGTCTGTGGAAGGCAACATTTCATCTTTGCCACTAATAAGCAGCTGCACTACCTTGGCAAAGCAGCTAAAATATGGTACATTGGTGGTACTTTCGTACTCAGCTGAAGACCATCTACATCTTCGTCGGCAAGGGAGACTGCATAAAACAAGTGCCCCTCGTCTTCGTGGTAATGTCAGGAAGGAAGAAAAGTACGGTGGCCCAGAAGGCTCAACACAGAAAAAAATAAATACTACAAATAAAAAAATTCAACACAAAAACAATTTACAATTTACAAAAAAGAAAAAAAGAAAACGCAAACAAAAAAAGAAAACGCAAACAAACAAAAAAAAAAGAAAACGCAACGACAAAGAAGACTGGGATCTAGTTCTTAGTTTCCCGCCAAAACCTTAATTTATTCATGTCTAATTTATGCCACACTTCCATCTTAAAAGAAACATTGCCATGTTTTGTAGCCAGTGCGGCGTAGAAACTACGCAAAAAACAGCACAATTTTGCTTTAATTGTGGCTTTCAATTTTCCAATACGAATACCAATTCAACGTGTGGATTTATAGAGTTTAAGCGACGTAAGGAAGAACAAAGACGATCAAAATTTGAACCTAAAGGCAAGAAAGCCAAAAGTCCTGCTACTAGTATTTGTATTGGAAAAATATAGAGAAGAAGTCGGAAGACCCTACAACAGAATAACATTGTTTATTTGCACCAAAACCGATGTTGTTTTCTGAGATGCCCAGCAAGACCGTGTTAGACACTGAAGGCGAATCATTGGAAATAATCTCTGACAGTGATGATGAGGAGCTAATGAAGAGCATTTATGACAGTTCAAATCAAGTGAGTAATAAGTATTTAGGCTAACACAAATGTCAAGTTAATAATTTAAGCATACTACTGTTCTAATCAAAAGCATATGCCTAACAAACAATGGAAACATAGTCATGAAAATACTCCCCCAGAATAGGGACTATACAAAGATTTATGAAAAATGTCAATAGCCCTGTTGGGGCAAGACATTGTTAGGTGCATTAAAATGGAATAATTCATATTAAGTTAAAAATGTATCATTCTTTAACAGGGCTGTAAGTCCAGTAAGAGTGGGTCCACTAAGTCATGTGCAATCTGTTTGGAGAAAGTTGCAGTGGATGAGATTGCTTCTAAACCGAACAAGTGTGAGGACATTTTTCATGATATGTCCCTCAAGGAATGGCTAGTTACTTGTAACTCAGAGGCAAAATGTCCTACCTGCCAGAAAGTTTTTACTTCAACTGTGAGTGTCTCCCTTGCAAGTACCTCAAATGGGAACAGTTCAACACAAAGCAACGCATGTGAGGTTAGAATATATTTTATGATGATGTAATTTGACTTGGGCAAATTGTAAATCCATGACTGTATTGAGGCATTGATCGATTCAACAGCTTAGCTGAAGCTAATTACCAATGGGTTACTATCAGAAAGCCAGGTATCAGAAAAGACCAGGACTTCGTGACCAGCCTAGAAGGGTTCAACATAAAGAATATAAGCTTACTCTTGTTTTTCTCAGTCATTTTTAACAGAATGTTGATAGCACAGTAAATCAAACAAGCATTATTATGATAGTGCTGTCTGTGTCTGTGTTGTGGGGGGGGGGGGGGGACCTTCCAAAATCAGGTGACCTATAGTGGTTAATGAATAAATAAAACTATCGTGATAATGATATTATATAATTAAATTAATGATTCTTTGTTTTTAAAGATCAATCAAGCCCAGCCATCAAGCAACCATGACTATATACATCTTCAAAGACAGTATGGAGATATACTTTATGATTCAGATGAATCCGACCAAGAAGAAACTCAGGGTTTTCTTCATGCAGAGACTGAAACAACAGCAACAACCAGTACCACATTTTCAGAGGATCTTGAAGCATTTTGTGAAAGCAAAGCAAAAGAATTGGAAGAAAGATCCTTCATAAGGTTTAAAGTGAGGAAACTCTCTGTGGCAAGACGTAAAGTTCAAGTGCGTCAGAATAAAGAAAGAAGATATTGAAGAAAACAGTTATGTAAAAGTTCAGTTTGTAGGTGAGGCAGGGGTGGATCAAGGTGGTCCGAAAAGAGATTTTTTTTCTCTTATTCATAAGGAAGTAAGTTCTTTATCATTATTTGTTGGAGAAGAAGGGAATGGTAAAACCTTTGCCCATAATTTAGTTGCACTTCAGCAAAATGAATACTTTAAGTATGGTTTGTGTTCCGGTTTAGCAGTCCTTAATGGTAGTGTGGGTCCTCAGTTTTTCTGTTGTCCAGTTGTTGACTACCTATTACATGGTGATGTTAAGTATGTCAAGTGTGCTGTTGACAGTATTCCCAATAAGCCTATTAAGGAAAAACTAAAAGAACTAGAAAGTATAGAACAACAAAAGTTGTTTGAAGAGAAAGTAATGTCTTATTTTGGTGAATCACTTCAGGAAATGAGCTATACAAAAGCAGTAGTATTTTCTGATAAGACTGAGTTCTTAAGAGCTGCAACAATCCATTATACTCTATCCCACTCTCTTTGTGAAATGAATCAATTTATTGATGGGTTAAATGTGACTGGAGTCTTACATGTCCTAAGAAATCATCCCTTTGAGGCCAGGGAGGTATTTCAATATTCTACTTGTACTTTAACAGCTGTAATATTAGATGGCCTCTTTAATTCACCTTTATCCCCTGAAGGAAGTAACAAAAATGCAAAAGAGAAGACCATTCTTTTTTATTGGAACCAATTCTTGGAGGATGTAGAACAAGGTCTTAATAGTGAGGTTTATGATTACAAGACTGACTCGAATGTTACAGTAAATATTTCTCTTTCTTTACCTGTTTGCAATAACTATTAATGTTTTAAAGAGATTAAATGCTTCATCAGGAGTGTTTGGATACTGAAGCATCTCATTATGCATAACATAATCAAAATACTCTTGGTACAAAGGTGAATCATCATCATCATCATCATCATCATTGTGTGCATATATCTGCATAGCATTTATCTTCTCATCTGTGATGTTTACTTTGCAACTTAAGACTTATTTATTTAGACTTGCTTATGATTTGTAATCTATGTTTGTATTGTATTTATTTATTATTTTTTACAGCGCCTAGAACCGGCTTGTATAGGCGCTTTACAAGCCTTTATATTATATTTATTATTATTATTATCAGAACGATAAGGTAAGTGGTAAAGTACATTTGGAATCCCAGGTACCGTGCCAAACCTTGATGGGCGTATGCGGTGAGTGTTCCTGCGATTTTTCACCCTGTCCAATTCTTCTTGAAGTATCTGTTGATAGCAAAACCTCAGGCATTCCTTGTGTACTTTATCGACAGTATCCAGTAATCCACTATTTACCCATGCTATTGAAATGATCTATCCACCAAGATGTCCTTCCTCTTCTCAGAGATGACCACCAACATTCAATTCTTTGATTTGCTGGTGATGTCCCATATCTATGTGATTTTTCACCAGCAAATTCATCAGTGCTTTCCTGTCTGAAATATGATTGCATCGCAGCCACGACTCCATTCTCTGTGCCGCAGTCAGTCCGTACCAGAACAGGACATCCGGAGGATTCTCTGACACAACCAAGGAAAAAACTACCAAGGACTTCTGGTTTATTATTAGACCTAGCCACTTTAAGCCAAAGCACTTTTCTGCTGTAGCCATCTATTGCTCCGTGTATTGGGAATCCAAATGGCTTAAGCTTGTCATACCCTTCAAAATACAATACCAAATCAATATACATTTAAAACAAAATCATGCATTATAGACGAATAGTGAGCATACCGTCGATATGCCAGCAAAAATTGGGTCCAGAACTTGAATATCTTCCCCTTGTTAGCCGTCTTCTTCTTTATTGGGTTCCTTGAGGATTTACCGCTCGCAAAATTTCTGCAACACGTTGTCTTGAGACATGTATATGATGTTCCAGTCGTAGTATATGCCATACAGATCTATAACCTTGAAGCGCCCAAGGACCTGAAACTATTTCTTGAATTAAATTTCTTAGTTGTTGATCGCCAACAGATGTTCCTCTCCTTCGTAGGCCGTATTCCCTTAGCAGTCGCTTTAAAGTTGCCAAACTCAAGACAATACTGTGCTGCTCGCTTAAAAAGTCGACGATGACTCTATTTCCATACAGCAGCAGGTAGGGGGACTCGCGATCGATGCCAAAGATATACGGGTTTAACTCGCGGATTTACGAAGACGGGTACAGCAGATTTACGGGTATTTTACCAAGACCTAAAGTTATTTTGGTATCGCAAACGGAGGTTAAAATATTCCTTAGATATACATGGCCACCATCAACGACATTCAAAACAAAACTGTGCGCAGGCTCGGAAATCAGGTGATGGATAACTCAGACGCTGACTTTGTCTTCGCTACATTTATGGAGGGAAAGACAGACAAAACTATGAATCACAAAATGGCTGAAAAGATAATCAACAGAATGCCGGCCGGTGACTACCGTTTGGAGTTGACATTCGTAAAGTACTTAGACGGTGAGTGGATAATAGAAAAGGGTCGTAATCCTATCAGAGCGTCTGGTAAGCAGAACCTGTTCGTTTTGAATAAGCACACACGACCGGGAGCACTTGAGGGAATAGACATGCTCTTCTACGAGGTCGCTTACCCGGTTACCGTGGTCATCTACGGTGCATACGAAATTAAGAAGCCGGACGTTAAGAAGCTTAAACCAATGCGACATCCTGGTAACTGCGTTGGGAAGCTGGTTAGGGAGTTTTTCGAGGATTCCTCTCGGGGTGGTAAGCTTACGCCAAAAAGAAGAGAAGCCATCAGGAAATGGGAGCATTCTACTCGTAAAACTGGAGGAACCATCGAAAACATCAAGAAGTTGGAAACCACGTTAGGAAGGCGAATCCATGTGAAAGATATCACCGACGGCTTTATTTACCCAGGAACGCATAAATACGAAGGCAAAGGTGCTCCCATAGTCATTTACCAACACAACGCGCACGCGTGGAGGGAGTTGAGGTTCCCAAGAAAGAAGGAGACAAAGGTCTATAAGAATTCCCCATTGACAGAATTAGTTCATGAGAATTCTATTTGGTTAATGGATTCAGAAGGATGTCAATTCATGACGCAAGATGGTACTTTATACCGACCAGAAGTGGAACATCAACGCATTAAAAGCGCCTGCGAAACCCTTGGTGAGGACTTTTCAGACGAAGTGCTCAGCTCTCGCAGCTTGGACTTCTTAGCCGCGAAGAAAAGGAACGGCTGGAAACCTACCCCAAAGGAGTTCAAAGATATCTCCAAAGCCTGTGTAGAACACGGTCACGGCGGTCTTTGGAATATGGAGTACAACGAAGACGAGTATGTGTCGTTGGATATGAAACACTGTTACCCCGCCAGTTTCAAAGGCCTTGGGGATTGTAAGGAGTATTATGACCGTTACGGACATCCAGACTCCCAATTCTTTAGGGTGTCACTACCGGGTTACTACGACGCCCCAGTAACGGGGTTCATCAGACTGACCACCTGGGAGTTAGCAAAAGACTTACATCCCATAATTTACGCGTGGTATGGGAAGCACCTGCAGGAGAAAGAATGGATACCCATACCCCTACTGAAGTTCCTCGAAGAGCGCAAGCTTTTAAAATACACAGCGCATGAAGCCATACTCTGCCATAGCGCCTTTACACAATGGCTTCCAGAGCACAACCCCACAGCGCGTGTGGTCATAGGTAAATTCACACAGGGCGCAAAAGAAGGCGAAAAACACATGCAGCGACGCTTAATAACAGACGCCGGTGAGCTAAGCTTCCTCATAAAACGTGCACATGACCAAGGAACAATGGTATCCGTAGAGAAATGGGACTACTTCATAGAAGGTCAAAAAGAACAGAAATGGAATGCGCTGTGTTATTACCAAGACCATCGACCACAGTATTACCATCTGCGTGCCAGCATGCTAGCATATGCGCACATCAATCTCTTAGCAATGCTGCTACGGTTTGACAAAGAGGACATCCCACGCGTAGCCACGGATTCCTTGTATGTAAAGCCAGAAGTGTTAGAGAAGATGCAGGAGTTCTACACTGCCGATGAACTTGCAGAAAGTGGTCAATGGCGCGTCAAAGATGAGGAGATAAAAGCATGGAGAGGCCGTGTAGAATATCACGGAGAACATCTTTACGGTAGCGTGGAACCAACCGGGGAGCCTCTACCGTCGGTTGCGGACCCAATCTCTTACCAACGCTTCTCTTACCTTTACGGAACGGGAGGCAGTGGTAAAACTACCAGGGTTTTGGAACTCTTTCCAAAGATAAAGGTGTTAACGCCAACGCACCGTCTGGAAAGAGAATTAACGGAGATGGGTTACGACGCGCAGACCTACCACGGCTTCTTCCGCTGGAATGGTCAAAAGTGGGTACCAGAAGCCATCCACGGCATACCCCCGGTGATACTTTGGGATGAGATTTGCACCGTTCCTTTAGAAATCCTGCAGGAATTTGTAGAATTCCTCCGTGGAAAGTGTCAAGTGATATTCGCCGGAGATCCTTGCCAGCCTCCTCCAATAACCGGAGAGATGCCCCATAAATGGTTAAAAGAAATGGTAGACCACTCCGAAGAAATTAACACCGACTACCGCAGTAAGGATCAAATAAGAAACCTGAAAGCAGAACTTCGGGGCCTTAGTGACGCGGAACAAAACAAGATACTACGCAAGAGGGTACGAGCGAAGAAATACGAGGACTTCCTTCACACATGGCATCCAAAGGATTTGGTGCTAAGCAGCAAACGCGCATCACAGTCTCGCATACAGAAAGACTTGCTAAATATACACCGAGAGCGCTTCCCTACGCATTTGGTGCCCGTTTCTTACAAACCCCACGACACCCGCATGCAAAAAAGAGACGTCTGGGTACCTGGTACCGACATCCAACTGCAGAACGCAGTAACGCATGATAAAGCCTGGGTACCCATAGAAAAGGTGGAAAAAATTACCTCCCACCCAGATTGGCGCTTAGGTTACTGCATGACAGTCCATAGTGCGCAGGGGCTTACCATAAAAGAAACGCTGTGGATCATAGACCAGCGGCTGTGTTGGAGCAACCTTATCTACACCGCCGTAAGCCGCGTAGAATATGCCAAACAGTTAAAAAGAGCCTGGGGGCCGCAACTGCGTTACGACCGCACCCCAGAAGACATAGCAAAGGAGAACATTGCCAAGAAACTCCTTCGCTACAAGCGCCACGACGAAGAAAAGAGCAAAGATCCCCGCTATGCGGGGATAAAGTTTGACCTATGCGTGGACGACGTCTATAAGAAAGGGGCACGGTGTGCCAAATGCAACATACCTCTACTATGGAGGTTTGACCCAAATGACGATCAACAGTTCTCCGTGGATCGCATAAATAATAAACGCGGGCATTGCAGAGGCAATGTAAGACTGACATGCCTAGAGTGTAATCGGGCGCGTGGAGCAGCACTACTCTGAGTCTTTGGGGACTATGAGCAGCTCTTCCTTGACAAATCCACGACTTGGGCCATCTAGGTAATACAACACGGGCTGCCCTTCCTTGGTGACGGACTTCGAAATCTCATACGTTTCCAAAGACCAGTTAGGATCCGTGGCTCTCTTACTGCCACCTTCGAGTTCCCCCGGCTGATAGAGGTATCTGACCACTATGTCGCGGGGTAGCTTTTTTTCCTTCAGTCCGACCGCCCTTGAACTTCTGACGTAGGACTTGTGTTCCACGTGTTTCTTTTTTATGGCATCCTTGGGTTTCATTCCCGTAGCCCTGGCCGCCTCGTTGTTCAAAGCCGCGACGACCTGGGGGAGCCTCTGAGTCCATTCCCTGTTGCGTTTGGAGGGATCTTCCAGCTCTTTCCAATATTGGTATCCAAAGAGACGCTCAGCCAGGGTCTTATTGAATCTTTCGACGATGCTCTGACCCCTGTGGTACTCAGCTTCAGCTCTCCTAATCTTAGTGTCGTGGTCTTTCAGGGTCTTAGTAACCACGCCCATGAACTCTGTCCCCGCATCCACTTGCAGCAGCTTGGGCCATTTCAAGACGCGCTTATAAATCCTACCTAGGGCTTCTGCGACTTCCCCAGAATCCTTGCTGGTTATGGGTTTGGCGTCCTTATATCTGCTTGCGACATCAACTACGGTCAAAGCGTATCTATAGGTCTTTTTTCTCACCTTGTCGTGCGGTAAGAAAAGCAAATCCGCCTGATGAACTTCATTGGGGGTATTTACGGTGAAGCTGGGCCTGGGAATGTACTTAGGCACGGGAAGATAAACCTGCCAGAGGGTTTGTTTTCTTAGCCAGTTCTTAGCCGTTTCATCTGATACCCTGGCCGCGGTCGCGAGTTTCTTGATAGCTGACGCTCCTTTCCAATAGCCTTCAGGCCCATAGTAAATCCTCTTGAGTTTGTCCTCTACGCGACCCATTATATGAATTCCAAAACAAGATCGATCTTTCGCCCGTTGAAATCCACCGTCTTTCCGTCCACCTTAATGGTGATGTTTATGCTTTCTACCAAATTAGACAAGTCATAGCTTAAAGAAATGGGAGTGTATTCCACTGGGTCAAATGGATTACCTTTGGGCAGAAACTTAGACATGAGAGAAGACTTTTCTCCATTGTTGTAACTATGAACCAAGTCGCAATAGACTTCGTAAGAGGATGCGACTTTCCATTTCACATCATATGTACTGCCGCTATTTATCGTGGTACTAGTAAGGCCCAGGAGTTCTACCAATGAACTGTCCTTTAGATTAGCGCTTCCACTATTTTTCTTGAATTTCATTTCATGGGGTAATCCTGTGGTAAGAGTATATCCATGCTTTGCTAGCTCCTTAGCCAGTGTTATGGGGGTGTAATGGGAATCTGGTATTTTTGGTTTGGTGCCGGAAGTTCCGATGACAAAGCCATTAATTAAATTATACCATGAATTGTACAAAGAGCAACTAACCAACCGAACCTTACAGGCTTTGATGGGAGGATTCAGATAAGTAGTAAAGTTATTCTTGTCGCTTTCCAAAAAGACGATCATTATATTAGATACGTCAAGGCCACGCCTCCCGCCAGCCCTGCGATTCCTACAAAGACCAATTCGCTATCTTTTTGTTTCTTAGAAGGCTGGTAGTAATTCTCGAACTTAGGCTTTCTTAACCCCGTCAATGCCGCGGGGTGTGCTTGCGCATAGAGCTTAAAGGCGTAGTCTGTGTTTTCGAAGTTCTTGTCTGCCTGCATTTTGTCTTGGTAGTTCTTGTCCAACCAATCCCTGTAAGCTTGTCTTTTTTCATTCCAAGCCGCCACGTCTTGCTGATATTTCTCCAGCGCTAAATCATGCCTTTTCCTTTCGGCGGCTAAATCTCCGCTTTTGTCGCCTCTGACTAATCTATCCAAATACTGACCACCATAATTAGCTCCAGTGAATGCTAAAGCTGCAATAACTCCGCCTACGACCACGCTAGCCATTTATACATTAGGAATGTACTTTTCCTTCCGTAGGTAATCCTTTACCATGATAGCCCCGCCTACGGCAGCGGTCATTTTAGCAAAATTAGTGAAGCTCTTGCTTGGGTCTTCAGTAAAGTCTTCTTTGAGCACTTTCTTACCTACCCAACCAATACTCGCAACGATGGAAGTAATAATAGCTGCTTCTTCAACAGTTTTCAACAACGCGGTCGACATTATATTACAAAGCGAGAAGGTTATTCCATTACGGGTATTTTGCTTCTAGGCTCCTGCACGGGTGCGTGATATGTTGCGGCCTCCCACTTTACTTTTGGCTTCGTAGCCCGCCATTGTAAGTAGAGGCCGCCTGCTGCTATAGCAGCTCCTAACGCGCCAATGACGTACCCAGGATTGATAAAGGATTCCTCTTCTTTTTCCTCCACCTTTTCTTCTTTTTTGGCTTTGTTCTTTTTATTCATCTCCGCGAGCTTCTTTCCCGCGGCAACTCTGCCTGGAGATTTAGCCTTGGTAATCTTGGTATCTTCTACGGGTGGTTGTTCTTCGGTGCCACTCATCTTATATTAAGGGACTTGAAGGACTTGACAAGTAACTTGATGACGACTTGACAATGACTTGGCAATGACTTGACAACGACTTGACTAAGTACTTGAGGTGACTTGACAACGACTTGACTAAGTACTTGAGGTGACTTGACAACGACTTGACTAAGTACTTGAGGTGACTTGACAACGACTTGACTAAGTACTTGAGGCGACTTGATCAGGTACCTCAGCAAGTGCTGCCTGGAAGACCTTTTCGACTTCTCTATCTTTCTTGAAGTCCTTCCAAGTTGTTCCAAAGAAACCTAGTACCTCCTTCACGTCGACGTGCTGAGCTACGTGAAGTGCCGCAGAGGCGACTGCCATTAACTTACCGCACTTCAAAGACAACCACCCGCAGGTTATCTTAAGTTCTTGGGCGATAACGTAGTCCTCGCTTATGTCCTTCCGCAGTTGCTCCACGTCGTCTATAGGCAGCGCAAGTCCAAGGAGCTTGGTGGCAAGTCGGATAGCGGAGTCTGCTACGGCGTCCGTGGTCTTACTTGCAAGGGCAGCCTCATACCTCTTATGGAACTTTTTAACTTCCTCTTCTGACAGCTTATTAACCTGCTCATGGGTAAGTTCCTTGCCTATCATTTCTTTACACTTCCCCGAAGACACAAGGATGTTAAGTTGTTCCTTAAGGTTACTTTCGTCTAACTGCGCGGGGACTTCATCTAAGAGCTGCTCAATGTCCATATACATTAGGAATCATAGATTCCAACCGTGTAGGGAAACCTCAACGAGAAGATCATCTTGGAATGTTGGTGTGTTTTTAGATGCCGCATGTATTCGTGTAACTGTTCCTTGGATATCTCACCGCCGTAGTCGCTTAAGATGGTTTCCAGGTCTGACTTACTTGGAGTATAAAATACTACGAGAGAGCCTATGTTTTCCCTGAAGGGCTTAGAGACGCTGGTAAGCTGCTGCGAGAGCAACCAAACGCTGATATTGTCGTGTCTGCCGCTGAAAGCGAGCTTAACGAGCTCGGAGGTGCGTCTTTTTACGTCGTCCCCGCAGGCAATGTCATCCAGTATGAGTAAAGTCTGTGTATCTTTAGGGAATTGCTTATGCCAGAACTTAAGATGGCTGGATAACTCGTTAGGGTCTAAGATATCTACGAAGAAGTCGTCATCTTTCACTCCTATGCCCGTCCAGGTGCGGTTATTCACGTAGGTGGGACAAAGTAGCACGATGTAGTCGAAGCGGTATCTAAAGGGTCCTAATAGCTGCTCCACGACGAATTGGGTCTTTCCGCAGCCGGTGGGTCCTACTATCAGAGCATTGCAGGGAATATGGTTCGGATCCATTATATATACGATGGACCCAGTGGACGCAGTAAGAAGGATTGCCACCGACGCAAAAGATAAAAGAGACACCATAGAAATGCAAAGGGAGGAGATCGATCGGCTGAAAGAGCGCGTGCAGGAATTGTACGATGAAATGTGCGGTCTGAAGCGTGCAGAACGGTTTGGCGCGCTTTTGACGATGGCGGGCTGGGCGAAAGATTCCGTTAAGGACTTCATGCGGTATCCCTTATAAGGGTTAATAAATTCTTATTATATAATGAAGTGTAAGGATTGCGACAGGGAGTTCAGTAGCAAACAGGCTTTGCAATATCACCAAAAAAAGAAGGTATGTTTTAAAGAGGTGGATAACGTCACCACCTGTGGCACTTGCAGCCGACAGTTTAGCAGTAAACAGGCGCTGCGATATCACGTGGAAGGAAGGGTGTGTTTGAAGTCTAAGGAAAGACGCTGTGCTGATTGCAATCAGCTCTTTAGCACGCCCCAAATGTTGCAATACCACCAAGAAAATAGGGTGTGTTTAAAGGATGTGTGTGCGCGCTGCGATGAAGGTCTCACGGACGCATGGCATCAACATAGATGTCGTGGTAATTATGATTTGGACGTCGTATGCGAGGAGCATGGTGATATCGCTGCGAGATGTTGCCCAGCGGAAACCATAAGGAAGTTAACTCTTCGTAAGAAAGAAATAGACCAACGCTTTACGGAGTTCGACCGCGCCGAAGGTACGCGCTGGGAGAACGCAGAGTATTGGAGTGCGCCCTGTGACGCGTGTGGTGGTTTAAGGAAAGGAGATGATCATATCTGGCAGTGTTTGTGCCCGCAACATCATCCCCGCGGTTTTAAGGAGTACTTGGATCGCTTTGATGATTGGCATGCTCAAAACATGGAGGTAAGGAAAGCCCGTAAGGATTAGTAAAGTAGGGTTTGCGCAAAGAGTCTCAAAACACACTCTTATATTTATTAATATTCTTTGATTGTTTATTAAGAATAAAAGAAGAAACATTAATAAATATAAGAACCCCTTTTGGAGAAGGTATGCAGAACTCAATAAGAAAAGAAGAAACATTAATAAATATAAGAACCCCTCTTAAAGGTATATGCTAGCCTACGCAGCCGCCTTCTTTGGAGGATTCCTAATCGCCCTTTCAATATATGGACTGTATTACTTGCGAACTACCTGCCGACTGCATTACCCCTCGTAAGCCGCCGCGTAAAAAATACACCTGCCTTCATTGTGACAGGGTATTCTCCGAAGGATCCTTTGTGGGGCATTGGTGCTCCGCGGATCCTAAAGCGCAGCGGACTTTAGCAGACGCGCTTAACTACAAAGAGGAGATGGAGTGACTGTTCTTTCAATGTCAAACTTCCATCGGCCATTTACCTTACCATAGCTGCGTAAGTGGGTGAATTCCTCGCCCTGAATTACGTACCGCACGCAATCCGGCGCCCAAAGGGAATATTCCTTGCCTTCTAAGTCTTTGAGGACTAACCGTAAACGGTCGATGTCTTCGAAGACGACGTAATTTTTTATTTCGTATGCTTTACCGTGGACAAGATCACGCCAGTGAGTCAAGCTGAGCTTCATTATACCTATGGAATATCTTTAGGTGCGTTTTCAAAGTGGCGTAGGACTTAAACCGCTTTACACAGCCCTTACAGGGAATACGAATGCCATCCGCGTAATCCATCAGGGCACGGCAGATAATGTCGTAATCGTTGCTAACCATCGTTAGGTAACCATTTACGTCAAGCTGTGAGATTTTCTTAGATTGCTTCGCGGATAAGACGCCGTTTCCTTTTGGGGTTTTCAACTCGATACACAACCCGCGGTATTTCTTATGCGCATTTAGGATTAAAAGGTCGGGTTGACCGGCTTGGTAGCCTTTTCGCCAGCAGGTTATTCGCTTGCTGTCTGAATCTTGAAGTTCGCCAAGACCCGGCGCTATGATGAAATCGGGGTAAAACCTACGTGTGTAGTCGACGACCTTCGCGTGTAGGTCGGCTTCATTTTCGATCTTGAATACTAACTTGTTTGGGCCGCCAAACCGCCTTTCTATTGCATATTTACCCGTTTTCCTTAGCGCGGGTAGGACTTCCTCAAAGACCCAATCACGAAACTCCACAGCTTTGGGTAGTTTGGAGCTAAATATCAGTTCGTACAAACCAGGTTCGGATATAAACACGGCATTTGGTTGCGTAGTAAAGGAGCGGTGATTCGCAGCCCCTTGTAGATCAACCCATTTTTTCTGGTATTTCTCAGATACGTGTGCTCTAATTGCATCTCTAGGGCGCTCATAACCCAACGCCAAGGCCACTTCCTTTGCTTTGAAGTACAAAGTTTCGCCTTGCACTATGCATTGCAGTTTGGTGTCGTTGTTTTCAAATACGCGAAGCATTGTATATTTAAGAAATATTTTAACATTAATATGCAACGCTCTTTAGCTGATTCATTTCTACGCTCAGTTGCGCGTCAGACACGACGAAGACGTAGCAGTTTATTTTGTCGCCGTCGCCGGCACTGGCGTTTTTGGTGCGCTTGATCTCCAATGTTATGCCATCCTGCGTATTTACTAGACGTAAACCCTGACCATGCAGGTCTTCGTCGTTGATGGTGCGCATATCAATCCACAGCGCATACTTATCCTTAAAGAATTCCTCGGGGCTAATTTGGTCGCCAAACTTGCGCTTTGCCTCCCTGTACACGTCTGCGGGCTTTATCCCCTGGGAGTAAACCTTGTTTGGGACTCCGTTAATATTCACGCCGACGTTAGTAATGTTAGGGTTGTGAAAGGCTTCGGAGTCGCGCTTACCGGCCTCGTAGGGTTTAGCAAACACCAACATTAACCCCGTGAGACTTCTTCGGGGGAGGTTAATGCTTTGGTTGATAACCTCATCCGTCTTATCCAAGAAGCTAAACGTCTTGTACATTACTACGTGGTCGTAAAGGAATGCCTTTCCGGAGCTGTATTCCATGCCAGCGCTACGGGCCAGCTCTTCGCTGTACACGGTCTCATACTGCAGCTCTAAGTTGGTGATAGAATAGGGATCCACAGCTCCACTGATTGCGCTGTCCATTCCTCCTATAACGTTCGTGGTGTCTGCTAACGTTACTTCAAACTGCAACTCGGATAACTGCCTGGGGTAATACGCGCCATGGTTCGTAATTACTTCGAAATCTAAAGGGATAACGTACTTGCTACCATAGGCGGTCTTTACCCTCGTTGCGTCTGCTACTGCGGTTGCTCCACTGGAGTCCGTAGGCGCGGGGTTAGTATCGCTGCGAAGCTTACGAAGGATAACGCTTCCAATTCCCTGCTCTATCTTTTGTGCACGGTCGAAGGCTGTTAGCCACAGATCCTTATACGTGGTGTACAAATCGTACCTATTCAAATCCAAGAGGGATTCCCCTGCGAACTTGATTCTCATCTTAGAGACGAGGTTCCTACCCACATTATTGACGGTATAGCGCTTGTCCTTGGTGCTTGGTTGTATTGCTAGGTCAAACCTTAAAGCCAAGGTACCAGGAACCAATACTAGGTTATCCGTTAGGCGGGGCACGCCTACGTACAGCGTCTCCCCCGGCTTTGCGCTAGAAGGTGTGAATGTGACCCGGTGAAAGGTGCGTTCTGCTTTCAGTCCGCCAACCTGCTTAGGTAATACGTTGGGATTTAACTTTGAGCTTATCATATATAATGGAAGTAGAAGGAACAGACCCAGACTTCGATCCCACCACTGAGGAAGGTCAGGCTGACATTAACGACGGTGATGAAGAACCGCTGCTTCCCACCCAACAAGTCGACGATTCCCTAAGGAATAGAATTGCAAAGGCCCTAAGACATCCCAAAGCACGCGAGTACACGTTTCCGCGTGAGCACATAGAGCTTCAAAACATGGGCGAGCCGCAAGCAGCCGCGCGGGAAACCGTAGAGTGGGCAAAGCAGGAGCTAGAGCTGCGCTACGACAACTTTGATGCTGACGACGTAAAGCTCACGGAAAAGGGAAACAAAGTCCTCATAAGCGTCCAAGACTTAAGATTTCCCGACAAAGACCGCTGGACAAAACCGCAAAACCTCTTTGATGAGGAGGGCAACGTTAGGGGTGACGTCTTGAGATTAAGAGGCTTTCAACGTGCCACCAGAAGCATGTTAGAAAGGTTGGCAAACCTAACCGAAAGGACCAACCTGGAAAGGCGCGCCGAGGAGCTGCAAAGGGAGTTAGAAGCAAAAGCAGAATACGATAGGAAAGTTCAAGTACTCGCCGACATACACGAAATAGAACTTGGAGGTAAAGACGATCAAATGCGCGAATTAGAAAATGAATTAAGTCACATTAGGCGTCAAAGAAACCAAATCGAGGAAAACCTTGGGCGCACCTTAGCAGAGTTGGACATGAGCAAGGAAGAAGCTGGGAACTTAAAAAGTAACTTAGCTAACTCTTTAGAGGAACGGCGGCAGTTGGTTGCTGAAATCAATGCCAAAGAAGAGCAAATCCGACAAAGGGAACAGGCCATCGAAGACCTTGAAAAGAACATATCTGAAAGGCAAGAAGTAATCGAAGACCAAACTCGTACCGAAGAGGAAAGGGAAGCAGCTCAAAAGGAAGTAGATACGCTCGAAATACGCCTTGCGGAATTGCGGGCGCAAAAGGAAAACCTGGAAAAAGAGCTGGGGCTTACCACCAAGGAAAAGGTAAAAAGAGCCCTTTTGAAGTATGGTATTCCGCTGGCATTTGCGGTTGCTATTTCGAGCGTAGTAGGAGTCATCCTATCCACGCTTAAGGCTACGGGCGCGGGCGTAAAGAAATTAGGCAGTGGGCTGACGGACTTGGGAAAAAAGATGGCAGCCGGTCTTCCTGGGCTGCTGGGTTCGGTTGTTTCCTTGGCACTTAGGGCCGGCGGAGAACTGCTAAAGTTTGTGGGCAACAACATTTGGATCTTGGTCGTCGCTATTGGGGTGGTACTCCTGAAGAAGATGAAGGCTTAATCTTATCCTCGTATATTATATCAGGCTTATCGTCGTCAGGCGCGCGAGGCGTCCTCGACTGGGGATAAGTAAAGATAGTATTCGCACCGCCTTGATAATGCGGAACTAGTGGTATAGCGGTCATAGTACTAATGGTCTTATGATGCCAGGTCCTGTCGGGGGTGTTAGCGTATCCGTCCGTGCTATTTATGAAAGCATAATAACCAAGATTGCTACTACCGTCAGGGTAAATCTGTAACTTAGCATACTTACAATTGACTACCATTTGAAACGTAGCCACGTAAAACGCCTCATTACTAAATGGATATGGCTGCGCCGAGAAATGAGTAGGACTTCGATTGTTGGTCGATGCCCTATAAGGGGCTAACGGCTCATCGTTCTCGTCAACCAACCTAAACCCTATGATTCCCGCCCGCCCCGAGGTAACGATAATACTACAAACGATCAACGCAAGACCTCCAACTTCAACCCACATCCCAATATCGAGCCAGGTGTGATCAGTATACCGCTCATCCCTTAAGTAATAAGCGTAATGGGCTTCCTTCCAATGCGGATTCATATATTTCAGGCCTAAAGGCTAAGCACCGTAAGAGTGCTTATGGTCTTGTGGTTATAGGTCGTATCCCTTTGATTTTCTATGCTATTTACGCAAACGCTCCCAGAATCGTCTACGCGTATTTGCAGCTTTACCTTCCCATGGCAATCAGCAACCATGTGAAAAGTCCAAGTCGTAAGATTCTCAGCGCTATTCGTTGGCGGCTCTACGGAGAAATGCGCAGGCTCCCTGTTGTTTGTCTTCGCGCGCATAGGCTGCAGTATGCCATTCTCATCCAGGTACCTGAAGCCCACGTTGGCATGGCTGCTCGTGCCAATGCAAATACTACAAAGGATCAATTTCTTTCCTGAGTAGTTCAAATTCACGGACATGCCCGTGACATCAACCCAAGATGCCTGGGTGTATTTTTTCTCGCCTGTGTAAGTCGTATAAACACAATCTACTCCAGCTACGTAGGGGTTGTTCATCGCCATATATAATAGCTCAGACCAATGCTTGCAGCGGTTAAGCCGACCTTTAGTAAGTTATGGTCATATTCCTCAGGTATCGCAGGCAGGGCCTTCTTTGATGGTTTCTTAACTACGGGTAGCTTCGTTTCATGCGACTTTTTTGACTTCTCCACGAAATGGGGGATGTTCCTAAGAGTGTCAGAGTTCACGTCGTTCACCCCAAACTTCATATCCTTAGTAGCTCGTTGAAGTTTGTTGTTGTATCCTACTACAGAACCAGTATTTATAGATAAATTACTAGGCATTAACCAACAACCCGGGGCTACTGCATAGTCCAACCTCGCCTTAGAATTTTGTATAGCTAGTTGGTAACGCTGTACGCCCTTGCTAATGTCGCCCTCCAAGATCGAACTTTCGAATAAGATCAAGGCTTCGGCTCGCGTCTCTTCTGCGGCGCCGGTATTCCCCACTATACTCGATCGGGTGTTTACCTGAGCTCCAAGGATGGAATACACGTAAGCTTCTATGCTGCGGTTCAAACGGGCAAGGCCGGCTTTGGTTAGTCCTTTACCTTCTGGGGGTATGAAATTAAAGTATTGCTTCGTTTGCTCGTCGTTGGTAATCTTGATAATCAGCGGGTTAGCCCCTGCATACTTACCGCCCTCGTCTTTGAACAGAGGTCCGTCTCTGACTTCCTTAGTGGTTTTGGCATTTGGTTCAAAGAAGGTGCTACTGTCGTGAGTTTCCTTATGATATCCCGTGTTCCATCGTAGATTCAATGCATGAACTTCCCTGTTGCTTAGCTCGTGTCCACCAATCCCCCAATAAGCCCAAATATGCCCCAAGCCATTGTTAGCGCCCGTAGTGCATCGGAAATCCTTCCCTACAACACCAAACTCCTTACAAAGTCTATCATAAGCCGGCACGCTGTATTTGTTATCTCTTGGATAAAACGCGGCATCTCCCGGCAGCGCAATAACGCCCATCTCATGCAGTATTCTTCTAACCGTAAAGTGAAAATGAAACATAAATATCGAATTCTTCATTAAGTTTGCACTTACACCGCAGCCGCTAGTGGCACACCAAACCGCAAAGTTTAGTTGCTGCGGCCAATAACGCATGTTAGGACCACTTAACCATTCATGAGATTCCTTAGCGGTGGTATGATTAATGGGTACGTCTTTGAAGATATCTCGCACCTTTAACGGAAAGGAATGGTTGTTAGAGATCCGCATATTCAATGTCAAATCCAAACTTGGATGTTTATCAAATGAAACCGCGAGTATCGGATAAGTACCGGTACCAAGCAATAATTCCTTTGACCAACCTTGCACGGGTTTTGGATGTGTTGGTGTGAGTTTAACATAACCAGAATTCTTCAGTTGATTGTCTATCTGATCGACCAGCGTAGGCTTCAAATCCTCGTTGCTGTACATCCTGGAGCCGTTGAAGTAAATCCCATCAGGCCTCCTTTCGAACTTACTAGGGTCTGCATGTGGAAACATCTTCCTAAATGCTCTCCAATTCCAGTAATCCCGGTTGTCATGATGTGGCTGCTCCTCAATATCATTCCCAAAAGCGTCGTACATTAGTATATATAATGGATGTTATACCATCAGCACCTCAGTTGTACCCAGATGTTCCCAATTATCACGCTACCACTAAGGATACAGGTCCTAACGAATTAAACGCGGAGAATTTCAGGCTTAATAAAGCGAACTTAATCCTGGCTTACTTGGAAGGGCAGACAAAACACTACGAAAAAGTCCGAAAAAAGTACGTCAGAGCCCGGAGTACGCTACATAAGATTGCGATAACTTCAGGATCCATATCTGTTGTGTTAACGGGCTCTGGCGTTGCTACTTCGCTTACTGGGCCGGGAATAATCGTTGGAGTTCCTTTGGCCGGCGTTGGGGCAACCTGTGGTATTATTTCTGCTGTTGCTACGGGTATTATGAAAAAGCTATCCACGAAAATATCCAAGCATGACACGACAATAGCTCTGTCTAGGGCTAAAGTAAATACTATTACCGACCTTGTCTCAAAGGCTTTGCGTGACAGAAAGATAGACGACGTAGAATTCTCGCTTATTCTGGCCGAAGAAGACAAATGCGAGAAATTAAAGACGGACATAAGGAATAAAAAAACAGTCGTAAAAGATCTTTCCGAGGAATCTCGCAAAAAGATTTACCAAGAAGCGAAAGAAGAGCTTCAAAGAAAGCTTGCTTAGACATCAGTTTTGAAAAAAGCGTGACAGGATTCTATTTACATATTGAACGTCAGTCTGGAAATTACGCGTAATCTTATGCCATAAGATTTATGCTAATTACTCATCTTATGGCATAAGATTTATGCTATTCGCTCATCTTATGGCATAAGATTTATGCTATTCGCTCATCTTATGCCATAAGATTCACTATCTTCTCGGAATCCATCCTAACAGGGGGTGGTTGGGGTCAATTTCGTAAAATATTTCGTAGATTACGTCAGGGTAATAAGGAATATCCTTATCCAGCCGACAAAACATCCACTCGGCTTTTGTCATATCAGAAACCTCAGGAATAGAGTTGTCGGTAATTTCAGACAAAAGATAGGGAATAGCTTTGTAATATTTCCCTAGTTTTAATTTTTTCAGCGTTTTCCGTAGACTTTGCGGGGTTGGCTCTTCTAAATGGTCTATGATTTTCTTCTTTACTTCGTCGCTTAAATATATCGGATGTAAACCTTGGATATGACTCATCCAGTCCCTGAAGTATTTTAATCTCTTATATGGCGTTTTCTTACGACCTCCATTGGCGTAATATTGCTCTTTGGTAGCATTTGGTACGGCATTACGAATATTCTTACCACACTCGTAACACTGTGCTGACGTGTCATCTTCTATTTGCATTTTTTTACCACAACACCAAAAGGGTTCTGGCTTAGGTACGATAACTTTAGGTCTTAGACAAATTATGCAAAAGTCGTTAACGAACTTCTTACATTCGTGCATCGTATATTTATAAGATATTTTAACCTCCGTTTGCGATAAATCTGCTGTACCCGTCTTCGTAAATCCGCGAGTTAAACCCGTATATCTTTGGCATCGATCGCGAGTCCCCCTACCTGCTGCTCATACCCTTGCTGAAAATAATTTTCTATAATCCTACGCAAACCACTTTCATCCATGTTGTTGTCCGTTGTTTGTATCTACTTTGGAACTAGAACTGGTAACGAAGTTAGGGTTTTGGCGGGAAACTATGAACTAGATCCCAGTCTTCTTCGTCGTTGCGTTTTCTTTTTTTGTTTGTGTTGATTTTTTTTCTTTTTTTGGCTAAACTTAAAACAACAACAAAAAATGGCTCCTTTAGGAGACGACCAAATGCTTCAAAAGTCAATAATTCATATGCTTTTACCTTGATAATAATAATAAACATTTGAGATGCACTATACACCAACGAAACCACACTAACATACAAAAAATTATAGAGTTCGAATTAAAATCTGGTAGTTTGACAAGTCGAACATTCTTGTTGTCGAGTCAAAATAAAACTTTAAAAGGAGAAAATGTTTCTTAATTTCGGTGATAGAAGTTGTTCTTAACCTTTCTTGTCATAATATGACTATATTTCTAGGTGGTGACAGAAAAACAAACGTGTCACAAATGCCAATTACTAGCGCTAATGGACAACTCAGATTGGCTCACACATTTCATAACATCCTGCTTTAGTACAGTCGATCAGTACACTGGTTAAATACAATCGATCATTATATTATCAGTTATCACTTAAAGCATGGACCCTAAAAACCCATACTATTTCTATAATTGGGATAGTTGGAACCAAAAATTTGAGCTGTCATTTGATAGTATGTTTACTTTTCTGTCCACGCACAGAATTGTATCAGCAATTGTTTTGTTCAGTAAGACCCCAATTTGGTTTCTGCTGGAATAGTCGCAAACATGTTTATTCACAAACGCCGACACAGTCGACATTCAAATTTTCAGTCTATTTGGAAGTCAGAGTTGGTTAAGAATGTACAAATTAAGGTACAGTGAAAGTAATTGAGGTTCCTGATGATGATGACGAAGTTGAAGACGAGAACGTATTACCATTGGTTAAGAAATATCCTTAATATATCTAAACTAACCAATCAGGTTCAAGTCAATGGCATATAAAACGACTCCAAAACCCCATCGACTTATCTGTCCACTCACAGTATTGAGCACTAATAGCCAAATAAGCAACTAGGTAGCTATCACAGTTATCGAAATTGGTCTTGCTATTCAAACTGTTCTTTTCATAACCATACAGTGTCTAATCTTTCCTGATACACGTTCCATCTCTTACAAGAGGAACAAGTCGATCAAAGACTCTAGCTACATCTTTGAGATTGCAGTCAACCCCAAATCCTGTTGAATGTTTCTCAGGTATTTGAAATATTGGAATAATTTTTAGCATGGAGTCAATGCTAATTATACTTGACAAAATGCATTTGATACCATTGCTATGCTTCAGTATTGTGGCAGTTTGCTAACCATTATTTAATTGCCTTTTTTTTTTTGGAACAGTGATGTAAGGCCAAATTGTAGTGAGGGGATGGGGGGGGGGGGGGGGGGGGCAGCTGTCCCCAAAAGTTTGACAAAGATCAAAAATAAAAAATTTAATGAACATCAATCAGGCTTCCGCTCAGTCCATTCTACTGTCACTTTGTTAGATGCTACGAATGATTGGTTTAATAATATTGATAATGTACCATTAAATTTGGTTGTTTATCTTGGCCTAGCCAATGCATTCGACACTGCTGATCATTCTATTCTATTAGAAAAGCTTACGCTTTAAATAATTGATTTTGCTACTCTTAATTTATTTCAATCATATCTTACTTATAGATACCAATACTGTTATGCAAATGGTTTCCTTTCGAAACCCTCTGAAATAAATTGTGGAGTTCCACAGAGGTCTATCCTGGGATCATTATTATTTGTTATTTATATAAATGACATGCCACAATGTTTGCAATACTCTGTTCCAAGGATGTTTGCAGATGAAACTATTAATACGGCTTGCAAAAACATCTGTCAATTTGCAAGAACGCGCCAATTCTGACCTGAACAATATACGGGAATGGCTGTTGGCTAACAAATTAAGCATAAATATTAGTAAAACGGAATACATGTTTATAGCATCAGATCCTAAATAAGCTAACATTCCTTCCTCTACTAGCATTACTATTGGCAATAGAGATCTTAAACGTGTCTCATCATCTAAATCATTAGGGGTCTATGTTGACGAAAGACTGTCATTGTCAAGTCATGTTGATCACATAGCTTAAAAGGTGTCATCTGCAATAGGAGGAATGAAACAAATTAGACCATTTGTTAACAAAAGTGTTCTTATTTCAATTTACAATTCCTTAATACAACATTTTGATTATTGTGAAGTAGTCTGGGGTAACGTTTCTAAAGAGCTAGCTGCGAGGCTACAAAGGTTACAAAATAGAGCTGGCAGAGTAATCACAAAATCAACTTATGAAATAACACAAGATATAAGAAAAGATTTGGCTTGGGATGATCTATCACAAAGAATGACTTAACATTTACAACAAATTAGCGCCAAAAAGTCTTGCTGAAAAATTCTCCACGGTTGAATCCAGAAACCATTATGGCTTAAGGAATAATGAAATCAATTTCAACTTATCTAAACCAAAAACTGAACATTTGCGAAAAACGTTCTTATTCTCTGGACCCAAACACCACGACCACCACCAACACAACAACCAAAATCTCAAATGCTCTTGGCATCGAGGCCCAGGAATTAAGAGATTCATTTGCAAATTTCATATCATTAATACAATTAATACACTACAAAACAGGAGTACCGATTGCATTTGTACAATCCTCTACAGATTGCAAGGTCGCCGATACTCCTGGTCATCGACCGGCAACGGGGCCCTGGAGGAGTGTATGCAGCACTTGCTGTCATCACGCACATTTCCATCAAAGGCTAGAATAAAATCAGCTTTCCTGTTTGGAACTCTTCCCCTCCATCAAATACGGAGGAGGTACAAGGATAAGAGTTGGGAGGATCGTTGCGTTGAAAAAGTACGTAATATGTTTAAAATACGCACACGATAAAGAAAAAAGAAAAAGAAAAAGAAAGAAAATTCTAAAAAATAGCTGTAAACATGTAATCATACAAGACCTTCTCAGCTCGGGCTGAGGAGGTCTAGACCACCTAGTTGCGTTTATAAATGGATAGAGTGAGTGAGTGAGTGAGTGAGGGTGACAGTGAGTGTGAGTGTGAGAGCGAGTGTTCGAGTTGTAACTAAATAATAATAATAAAAAATTAAACAAAAAAAAAAACAAAAACAAAAACCACGAGAGAAAAGATAATACAAGGAAAGGCAAGGGAAGGATACAAAAAAGTCAACCAAAAAGACATGAAAAGTTGGAAAGTCTCGCTGGGGGGGGGGGGGGGGGGGGGGGGGGGGAGGGGGGGAAGGGGAGTCAAATGGAAATACCGTTTACGGTATTGTTGGTTCAATTCCAATATGGCTTCCAATGAGACAAATCCAAAGAGGGTGGTGGACAATCCTGTATGGCGACACTTCCTCGTCTTAAATTATCCCATGAATCTTCAAATTTGAAGGTCTCGAGCGATTTAATATTGATGTTGATGTTAAACGAATGAAGGGTCTTAAAGATGGGGAAAGTCTACTGCAGTAAGGCCACGTAAGGAAAGCAGAAACAGATCAAATCAGTCCAAACCTCAAGTATTGTTTTTATTGTTTTTAGAGTTATGGTCCTTTAGTTATGGCAAACCCGGCTATGTCCAGGAATAAGACCCATACAGGGTGTGGGTTGTACTTAACAAAAAGACCTTATATTTAGAAACAGCATATTGTGCATTCCCTGTAGGGCATACTATAATGATATAATAATATGCCAATGATATAATGCAATAATGATGTCTTTTTAAAAATAAAAATAGCAGTATTTGAAAAAGTATATACAATACAGAGTGTCCATGAGGAGAAAAATGGGAATTGGGATTTGCCTTTGTTTTGGGTTGGGAAAAGGGATTTTATGGCCTAGGTCGTGAAGCTATTATTAAAGCAAAATAAGTTTAGTCAGTGTAGACAAGAATTATACCCTTTCTAATGTAGTAAAGTGTACATCAGACATACCCCAAAGTGGCGATTCAGGTGTCTCAGCTTGGCTTATGAAAGTTAAGAAAGAAAACAAAGAGGGATGGACTGCACAAGAAAAAATGATGTATAAGATAAAGTAGGTTTCACTTATTATTGGTGATTAGATTCTTGCACGCAATTATGTTGTTTTAACACTGATAGAACAAGTTTTTTTCAGATAGGCAATCTCCCCCCTTTGAAATTTGTATTATACCTCTTTTTATTTATTTTATATAGAACTGGAGTTGTAGTTCGTGAAGCAGCTAAAGTATGGCCAGGAAATACGAAAGTCTACTTTAAACAGAATCAAGAAAACCGTATGAAGCTAGAGGAGCTGGTAGCTACATTGTCAAGTTCATGTACTATCAAGGAAATTGGCTTTGGCAGAGGTATTTGCATGCTATTGACCTATTTTAATCAAAATATGTAGATAAAATGATGTTAAAACAATCTGTTCTTTTAGATGCTATACGTTCTCATATACTCCAATGGGCTCAAGAAAAAACCCGTAAAATTACAGATGGCTATAATTATGAAGTATATCTTTCAAAATAAATCAATATTGGAAATCTATTCAAAGAAACCAATCATTTACCAGTATTCTACCATTTATGTACCATTGATAAGCCTATATTGGAATCTCATTTTTTTTCCTGTGGAAAACAAAGGAATTAGCATGATTTAGTACTATTTCACTCCAAACTAGTGTTAATGATTATGTGCAAATGATAGATTAAAAAACTATGAAATTTATTCAGTGCCTTTTAGGTCTTCAGTTTCTAGACCCCAACAAATCTGCAGACATGGCCGACATCCTAAAGGAATTTTAAGAGAAATATGTTGCCAGAAAAGGAGAGATACTTCACCCAACCATTATGCATGGCGATCAGCTAACAGAGGAACGGGCAAGAAATGTCCAATGGACATACCACATGTGTGAAAGTAATTTTGAGCGTCTAGAAGGAATAGAGCCCAACTTTTTCTGAATTCCACTTAAAGATGTGTTTATTTGAAGTTTGTATGTTCCAATAAATATTGACCCCTTACATGTGGCGTCAGAGACGCTCCATTTGCAGTACAAAACGAAGGACCCCTCCTAGAATCTACTGTTTTGTCATCCAGATGGAACTGCATTCTCACAGACTGCAAGGGGCATATAACCTGTAAACTGGCTTTTTTGGGACATCCCCCTTCCCCAGCCCTTAAAAAAATCTACGAAATCTAAATAGTTACTGATAACTTTTATTTAGTAACCACCTTTGGAATTACATAAGAACCACTTTAGCCTAACCTCAGAAAAAAGTGGTTGTCATATGTGGGTTTCTACTGTATTTAAATTTCCCTTGCGCAATACACATTCTCAATTAAGACAATATAAAGTGCACCATTGCAGTTGAGTGATTTAAACTAGGTAGATTTTATTTCATGGACATAGTGTAAGCATTCAAATTATTTAGGTCAGTAACAAGACATTTGTCAAGAAGGAATTAGCTGGAGAGAGGGGAACATCATTTGCAGATATGAATCGTAGTGGGAGTTCAAATGCTAAAAGGGGCCCTACGAAGGACTACAATGCTTATAAAGACTTCCATGAGAGACATCTGCACACATTTTAGCAGCATGGGCTGAATTCACAGGGATGGGAAGTATTCAAGGTAAAGCATGTTTTGATGCACTACAAAAAAAATTTATTTTTTACAGCACAATTGCAATGCCATATTATTTTGATAGAATTTTGTAACTGGGGTATTAAATCTATTTCAGAATTCCAATGCTGACATATATATGACCATAACATTATTAGAATTTGATATGTATGTCTCTTCTCAGGAAATCCACAAAGACAAAGAATACCTGATGAATCTGTATATTGGGATATACAGACCAAAAAAGAATGCCTTCATAAGCAAATTGAGCAATTTCTCAAGAAATATGTGTTTCAGTACATATATGAGCTGGATGAATTGGAAAGAAATGGCTTTCGTTGTAGAGAGTGTGGACAGAAGTTTAAATATCACTCCACAAGAGTGAAGTAAGTAAAATATATTAAAACCCCAAAGTGCCAACGTTTTCTGCTGTTGAAATCAAAATAATTCTTTTGAAATTTTTGTAATGTGAATGAAATTGAAAATGATTAATTTAACATCAAGTGTGGAAAACATGGCATTGTGGTATTCTATAAAAAGTGAAAGCATTAAATCTATGAAAAACAGGAACTTTCAGTGAGAGTAACAATCTACAAAAGAAACACAATCAAAGATTAAGTGCCTTCACTCTACATTATTATGCATAGAAAGTAAAATATAGTGTTGCATGTTGGAAATAGTCAATGTTAACATGAAAAAGTAAAACCAATATATTATAAATAAACCCTTAATTTTGTATTGTTACATAACACTTTATACCACTTATTACTGTATGGATAATAATAATATTTGTTTAAAGTTTGAAGAATTTTTTATATTATCAAAATTCTCTTTTCCTACATTTTTGTTGTCAATAATGCAGTAGTGGGAACATAATTTTCTGGCCATGGCACCATTATATCCCCTTCCATTCCTTTACCTCCCATCCCCTTCCCATACCATAAATCTAAAACTGTAAGATTTAAGCTTATGTCGCTATAGTGAACGGACATGCTTCTTTGAGCTGCACTGTAAATGACGCAATTAGGAATCTAGAACAGGTCAGAGAAACTATAAAGCAAAAACTAGACCTAATAAATAAAAGGATAGAACAACTATCCGACCAATATCAAGAATTGGGTAACTCAGTTAACGTTTTCTCGGGAAAATATGACGAATTCTTAAATCAAACAAAGACATCAAACTCTCAACTGCAATGACAAGCTCGAGATATCATTCTCATCAAACAAGACCTCAAAATAATTGACAAACGAACAGTGAAAGCATTAGACGAGGTAGCCGAGCTAGCACAATTTATTGGGAGGGATTGTTTAGAGATTTCTGGAATTCAAGATGATGGTACCAGTGCTGAAGAAATAGTAGAAGTGGTAGCAGCATTGCACATAACAAATAATAACAAACAACAAATGTATTTTTAGAAGGCAGAATAATATGAAGGTATCCTTATTAAAGATTATTATTATTTATTTATTATTATTAAAGTAAACGATCACACACAAGCTTACTCGATAGTATTGTCACGTAATCTTTGACGGTAAGTTTGGAAACTAACCTGAACCGGAAATATTATTTCAGCGAGTAGGCGTGGAAAATCATTCGTTTCTAAGCAACCGCCGCGCATGCTCAAATGATAAGCGACAGGGTTTCGGTAGAGTCGTCTTTTCTTTCTTTCTCTCTCTCGGGGGAAGGTAAAGGAGACTCTGCTTGCAGTGTAGAGTTATCAATACAAGTAGCAAAGGAAAAAGTGTCAGTTTTATCAGAAATGAAACAACATCAACATACTATTCGTTGGAGTTTGGCAGGTGAAGCTGGATAATGAGAGAGCTGACCTAACCACGTTTAACACACCTTCAGGTCGATTCAGGTGGCTACGTGGAACGAACATTGTATAGAACATTACACTAAGTAAAGATAAGTTCCAACTCAAGAAGACAGAGGTGCGTTTTCTGGAACACCTCCTTAGTGCAAATGGCGTGCAATATCTCATATGCCAAAGCCAACGGATGTGAAAGGAGCACAGTGATGACTAGGATTCTCAGTAAATTTCTGCCTCAGCTGAGTAAAGTTTGCGAACCACTAAGAAATCTGACATTGAAGGAAAGAGTATGGTGCTGGCTAGATGTTCACAAACAAGCATTCAGCAAAATAAAAGAGCTTCTTACAGCAACACCATTACTTCGTTATTTTGACCCTGATGACGAACTAACACTGCAATGTGATGTATCGGACAAGGTACTTGGGGCTACCTTACTGCAACAAGGCTAGCCTATAGCATTTGCTAACAGCGCTCTCACACAGTGTGAGCTTAGGTACGTGCCAAAAAGAGATGCTGGCAGTGGTATACAGTATGGAAAAGTTTCACCCACTACACCTAAGGAAAGTTTCCGTCTACTCTGATCACAAACACCTTAAGTCAATTGTCAAAAAACCTTTACACAAGGCTCCAAAAAGGTTACAGAGAATGCATCTTCGGCTTCAGAACTATGAGATTACTGTGATGTACGAGAAAGGAACTGAAATGCATCTGGCTGATACATTGAGCCGGGCTTACCTCAAGGATACGGTACCAAGTGCCTTAACAGAAGAGTTGTCAACAATCGACACGAGAGAATGAACACACGTCTCACAAAGCTGCTTAGACGACATAGCACATCACACAAAGGGAGATCCCACATCACGCGAGCTAGATCGAGTGATCCATGAAGGCTGACCATAGTCCAAAACTGAGGTACCACTTCCACTTCGCCCATACTACCATTGCCATGATGGACTGTTTATTCAAGAAGGTATAATCTACAGGGGCGAAAGAGTTGTCATCACCACCTCATTAAGGAAGACGATGACCAAGAAAATCCAATCAAATTGGGTAAATAAAGGAAAGCCAAGAGGCCATCAGCCTTATCATAAAGGATAAAGATTCACTGATGACAAAGAATTGAAATCCATATATAAAAAAAGAATTCGTTCATGTTCAACTAAGCCAAGTATTATCGAAATAGTTGACAGTTTATCAAATGATGAAAGAAAAGGTCGCAAAAGTGACTCAGATGTCACTATTGCACTCTCCCTTACTGAGAAGAAAATCTTACCTTCTTGTTTGGAATATTTTGACACTGATGATCAAATAGCAACTAAAGAAATTTGTAAAGTTCAGTCAGTCAGTGAGAAATATATTGCTGTAATACCATGCTACTCAGCCATGGTAACAGAAGAAATATTCTGGTTGTTTCAGACAAAAGAGAGTTAGACAAAGAGAGCATTTCAGGAAAAAGCCTAGAACTAGTTAGCGAAACTAACACTTAAAACATGGTCATCAAAAGATGAGGAGATAAAAAAAGGAAATGTAATACTAAGAAATGATGACTTCATAAGGTTGGTAACAAGAAGATACTTTCATGTCATTCAGTCAAACAATTACCTAACATTCACATCTCATAGCTAACATGATATAGAAAAATTCTTGCGTTGTTTACATAATCTAGATTGATTTTATCACATGTTAGGAACAGATCAAGTTCAGAATTCATTTATTGTATTTCTCTTATCATCTCTTATTAATGACTCCTGACCCCTCTCAAATCCTCCATCCAACTATACCCCACTCAAATAATCAGGACAGGTCCCTTAAGGCTTTTTTTATGATCCTGGGCTGCTCCCTCTCTATTCTTTCTAGATCTGGATAATTACTTGCAGTTACACACCTCTTCAAAGGTGTTTGGGCTTTTATGAAGGGATATGACAATAGACATAATAACAATAATAAATAATAAACAGTAGAGGAACTAAGACGAAAGACTGCAGTGCAGCTTGCTATGTTGCTGGGAGAACTTGAAGGCCACGTGGTGCAACAGAAAAAGACAAGAAAGGTAGAATTGATGCGAAGGATTTTGGCCATAGCTGTCCCAAGGACCTAGTCTATTGACTATATTAAAACACACTGGCTCTTTTCAGAGCCTCCCGAAACAATAGAGTCAATGCTTATATATGCTTATATACTCGTATTAACTTTTGTGCGCTTACGTTAAGATACCCTGGTCCCAGAGCTTTCTCGTTTTTTTTTTTTTCTCTGTAAAAAGCGGCAACAACGAGCTGCGAAGCAGCGAGCCGCGAGAAACCTCTGGTCACGACCGTTGAGAATCTCACTTTCATGCCATCAACTTATGATCGTCGAATTCTGATTGGATGGCTATTTTAATCAGTGTACGAGAAATATGATTGGCTGGATTAGATATCTATGGGGGTAGGGGCTGAATGATTTTGTCACGTCAATATTTTTGTTTGGGGAGAGGGGTCAGACTTTTCGTGCCATCGGACTATATCGTCATTATAGCGTCTTGTCAGCCTGAAGTTTGATCTTTAAAATAAATCTTACAATCTTATCTAAAGTCTATAGTTTATAAATATTGCTGGTTTATAGTTTCAATGACGGTTTTGATATACAGAGAACTATTCGAGAGTATCTTGAAGTCAATTCTCGAAAGTCGTTTTCCCGAAATAGAACAGCTATCGGCTGAGCAAAGCAACGCTTTGTTTGGTCTGTTAAACCGAGAAGATGTCTTCGCCGTTTTGCCAACCGGCCATGGCAAGTCAATCATATTCCAACTACTGTTCGACTTCTGTAAGGAACTTTATCTCAGAGGGTTTCCTTACCCAAGGAACGCCATCGTCTTGGTGATTTGTCCGCTAAATTCGCTGGTGGAGTCTCATATCCGAGAGTTGAATTCCCGAGGCATGACAGCAAGCAGTTTAACAGGAGATATTGATGAATCGAAAATACTGCGTGGTCAATATTCTTATCTCTTCGCAAGCCCCGAGTCTGTCCTCCAAAATGAAAAATGGAGGAAAATGCTTGAAAGTGAGGTCTATCAAAGAAATGTGTTCGCTGTTGTCACCGATGAAGCGCACGTGGTGCCAAAATGGTAAGCTCAACTGATATGACCCATCTTCGTGGTGATAAACTTTGACAATCGATTACATGTAACTGTGACATTAGTACTTAGGGACCTAAAATTACGGCTTTCGTATATTTAATCTTGAGAACACAGGGGAGGATAGTTCTGATCATAGAGTAACAGTCACAAAGAAGAAGCAATGATTCGATAAAAGGTTTCTTGGCGTAAACCTTGTAAAAGATAGAGCTAAAATATTCCTACATGACGTTGTAACCACAGTTCCGAAACATTTGTGAATTATAAAAATTGAAAAAAGCTTTAGATCCCAACAAGAAATCAGCTCAAACTGAAGTGTTTTTAGATCGGTCACTTGTTGCACAAATTGTAAATGTCTGCATTTATGCTCAATCATTGGTTATATTTTTTCCAGGGGATTCAGCAGCCAAAAACAGAAATCGAGTAAAAAGGAGTATGTTGCTGCTTTCCGTGAGTGTTTCTCAAGACTTGGGGAACTTAGATCTCTGCTCAGCCAGAAGCCACTGGTCCCCGTCCTTGCGCTGACAGCCACAGCAAACACAAAGACAAGGAAGGACATAAAAGAATCCCTCTGTATTCGAAAAAATTGCATTGAAATTTTTCTTAGTCCAAATAGAGAGAATATCTACCTCAACATTGCTAAGGTGAATTCAAACATTGGAAATTCTTTCGAATTGCTTCTAAAGGAGATTCATGAGAAAAATGTAACACTGGACAAAACTATTGTTTACTGCAAATCAATAAAGGACTGTGGCCGCTTGTTCATGCATTTTAAACAGGAACTTGGAAAGGATGCTTACGCTCATGATTGTGAAGCTTTGCCACAACATTTGATTATTTCCATGTTTCACCATTCTACACTGGCAAAGAACCAGATAAGAACATTAGAGTCCTTCCATGATGAGAATGGCACATGTAGACTGGTGTTTGCTACTAATGCCCTTGGGATGGGAGTCAACTTTCCCAACATAAGGAGAATAATTCATTATGGCCCACCAAGGGAAATGGAGGAACTCGTTCAGCAGATTGGTCGTGGAGGTAGAGATGGTAAGCCTGCTGTTGCTTTAATTATGTACACTGGGCATCATCTGAAAAACTGTGATCAGTCAGTTAAAGACATGTGCAAATCCACATCAGGATGTTTGAGGAAACTTTTACTGGCTGATTTTGGGGTTGAAGAGTTCCCCAACTACCAAAGCCATGAATGCTGTATCAACTGTCACAAAACATGTTTATGTTTAGAGGAATTGTGTAGTATCCCTTTGCCTGAAGTGTCACTTCCAGATTGTAAATCCAAAGCACCACAGAAGACCAGGAACATTACAGCACAACAAGAAGAGCTGTTGCGAGAACTCCTAAAAGACGTCTTGGAACTTTCTTTGGGTCTCATTGACTTCTTAGGCATAGATGGCACTGCTTTATTCACCGATATATTGGTGAAGAAAGTTCTAAAACATGCAAAATTTATTTTCAATAAAGCCTACATACTTGAAAATCTTCCTGTGTTCAAGAACCAACATGCCATGGACATATTATGTATGGTGAATGATGTGTTTGAAGACATCAATGAACAGGAAATTGATATTAGCCAGTGTTCTTCATCAGAGGTTGACTTTACCTGTTCTGATGTGGAACTTTACATCTGTGAAGAGTTACTTGAAGAATACAGTGAAAGTGAGGCTGATTGTACAGATGATGAAGAACTGTCTAGCAACTGGTGAGCGATAATAAACACATGTAAGCATTTAAAAGTATGTATGTACTGAGACTGGTACCTGTTCCACCAAAAAATGGAATAAATGATGTGCAATGAGCCCTGATCACATAATATTGTTTTTGACACAACAGCATGTTTGACTGTTTATTGGATTTTTCACATTTGTTTTTATATTTTGAACATGTACTAGTAACTACCGGTAATAATATTGATGTATAGTTCCTCCACCTTTAGAGACCTTTGACATTCGATCTAAAGGTGGAGGGACCATACATCAATATTATTAACTATTGGTTATGCATTCCTTTCTTTTCATGTTGGTATATCTTTTCTGATATTTCCCCCACAAATATCAAAAAGCTGCTTGCTTAAAATAATGGCTAGACATCAGACAATACTCAGCAGTGGAATTTGTCTGGTCAGATCTTTGCCTTGCGAATTATCTTGAGCAGTAAAGAAACAAGGCGACATACTAGCCATTATTTTATGCCCTAAGTGAAAAAAAGAATTTTGCAAATGTTTACCAAGAAAATTAAAGGTACTTTGCAGTATTTTGAACTTAACACAAATGTCATTTGACATATTTAACTAAAACCTAGCTTTATAAAGTTTTCTTTGACACTTTGCTGCACAAAGTAAAAGTTAAAGTTCACATATCAAATTTATTCAACCAAAAATTTATCAATTGAAAGTAAACTGCTATCTTGTATGTCTGGATTCTCTTTAGTCCTTTTTCTTTGGGAAGGGGGGGTGGGGGGTTGAGATTGCATAAATATTGAGTCATGAAAAATATGCAAAAAAGTGAAACCAGACTCCCCTGAAAATTTTCGAATAATTCCTCAAAAAAATAACAAGCAAGACTGCTATTTTCATTTTTCCTGCATTAAAGCTGGAGTTTAGAATCCTTGTTTGGCCCATTTTTTCTTGTGCTGATTAAACCATGAATTCAGCTTGTCATATTCCAAAGTTGAGAGTATACTTCTTTTAAAGTGCGGAAAGGCTGCATGTTGTCTTCCTTCTTCAGCTTTATCAACAAAGACCTCTGCTCTTGTGTGCAACTCATTCACAATTGTTTGAAAGTCTGATTGAGAGCGTGTCACAGTGTGCTTCCCAGATGGTCTTCTAACAGTTAGCTCTGCATCTATAGAAGACAGCAAATCCTCAACAGGCTTAACTGCTCTGCTGCAGCGTAAGGCAGGAGTTTGGTTGAGGTTGGCACCAAGATTACTCAGCATTTCTTTCTGGAGATGTACAATATGTTCCATCCTCAGATCCATAGAAATATTGTTACCAGCTCCACCTTTGTTGTTCACAGTCCTATTCCATATAAGACTGTGTGCCTTTTCTGAAGATAGCAGAGATTTAGTATTTGCAATCAGTTGTAATGCTGCCAAAGCATACTTTGTGTGGCCATGACCTTTATACAACAGCAACATGTACTTCCAACATCTCACTATTCTTGCACCATCTCCTTCTTTTACTGCATCATTGAAATTAAAAATTAGCATTCCAAGACTTAAACGCACACAAGCATAGTTGTATACATAATCTTCTTTGACTTCTACTTGCTTAGGAGATTCAGCTATTGTCTCAGCAATGTCCACTCCATGTTTGAGTTTCAAATGACTATCTCTTGCTTTCTTATAAACATATGTCTTCCCGCACTTACTGCATGGGAACACTGTTCTTTGTTTTGGCTGGTTTAAAGTGTTTACATGATCAACAATTTTGCTGTATTCTTCTGATTGTTTCTTCATCACATATTTCTCAAGTATGGTTTTTACATGATTGTAGAACCAAAGTTGTTTGTCTTTCGTAGATGCTGTTCTTACAGAATGTGGAACAGCTTCGTCATGTATTGACTTCATGCCAAAGTGAGACATTGTTGCTGCAACTATGTAAGCATTTGTTTCATTGTGAACAAAGTCTTTACAGTAATTAAAGTTATCTTCCACATTATTTGTCTTTGCATTAACATTGTTGGTCACATTCATGTTAGAGCACATTGTTCCTTGATCACTTGCTGATGATTGCTTGTAAAGGATGTCATACAAAATCTGAAAATATAATAACAATTATTGTAATTCTAATTACTGTGATACTAAAACAGACTATTGTTTAAGCCCTAAAGAAAAATAAGATTGGATTTACAAAATGGAGACGGGGGAATGTTAACAATACCATTACCACTCCTTTAACTTTCACGCGCCCATCAAAACAACAGTAGCAAAGGGGAAATAGGGCAATACGCTGCCTCCACCAATCAGAGAATATAAAGGTACCGACCAATTTATTTGATTGACGCAAGTGTATTGCCTAATTTTCTGCTGTTCAATGAGCAAAAAGTTATATAGTTTGAACAATTTTTCTAGAAAGTCAAAGTTTATACTTGCCATGTGCTAATGACTGTGATGTCAAGTCTTAGCGTGAATATTTTTAGTTAAATTATGCATTTAACTTTACTTAGTATTTTAGAAGTAATGGATAAAAAACATACCTGGTATATTAAACGAATCCCATGCCAATCTTCGTGTTTAGTTTCAACACCTTCAAGTCTGTCGTAATTTGTGTCTCCATCCCCTCTAGCATCCTTAGCATTTCTTCCTCTCTCTTCTGTAAGTTGATCTCCTCCAAAGAATATACTTTCAATGGCTTCAGTCACTTGTTCTCCACTTTCTGTTGTTGTTACCATGGTAGGTACATATTTCGATTGTATATGTTCCAAGATTTCAATCATCTCATCATTCAGATTTTCATTCTTGAATAAGATTCCAAGAGGAACCTGAAATGCATCAATTATTGTTAAGTATGTATTAATCATGTCATATAACACAGGAATTTCAATCTTGGAAAATACTTGGTATCTTGAAATTACCTAATTAAACCAATAATTTACCAATCTGAATTGTCAAGATATTGGGAGTGCTCTATTTTATTACCAACAATGTGATTTTGTTGATAAAATCAAGCAACAAGATCCTAACCATTGTTATTCTGTTCTATCAATTAAAACCCCAACTAAATGTATTGGAATTTAGTGATTTTTCCTGTGTCATGTGTATGGAAATGTATATGCTTTGGTTGGTTTGGTTTGCAGCCTCTGTATCCCCACTGTAAATGTATTTTTCATATGAAATAATTTGTACTTTATAGCTATTTACTAACCTGGACTGACTTCTTCTTCATCTCCTGTGAAAACTGATGTGGAATGTGTTTGATGATAGTTCCACTGAAGCACTTGAAGTCAGGGACTTTATCAACTAGTACTCTTGCAGCCAATGGGATGAAATCTTGTAGTAGTTTATTGTTGTCTTCAGGTGAGGGAAGGAACTCTGAATTTTCAACCTCTAAAATAGGTTTAATCTGTGTGGCATTGTCAGGGCACTTGGAAGACACCCGATCTTGAATGGCATTCATGGCAAACCAATGTATGCTTCTGTTCTGTTTATCACTAGACATATGTTTCACCTTAACATACATATCTAAATTGTCACCTATAATTTGGTATTTTGGAGGCTCATTGGAATTCTGATGAGATTTGAGAATGCCGACATCTATTTTGTCCAATTTGTTTAATTCATCCACAGTTTCATGATCAAAGACAAAGTCATTGAATGTCTTTAGATCACCTTCAGAAAATCCACTTGTTATCAGATGGTCAGAGACAGGGCAATTCCCAGCATTAGATAGTGCTTTAATGCTCTCACTTTGGCTGTATTGCTTGTAATCATCAAGGAAGTCTTCCATATTTGCTAGATCACTGTTTGTTGATTGGCTGTTCTCATTACAACATCCTATCGATGAATCAGCTGTAGGGAATGATAGATCCAGACTACTAATATTTATTGTCTGAAACCCCTCTGGAATTTGCTCTTGCTTTTGAACTTCTTGTGTAGTTAAATACTCATCGACATGGTCAAGCATCTCATTTATCAGGTGATGGTCCTCTAGCTCACGTTTCCAGGTCTTTACCTCAGAATCAAAATTCTTTCCCATTTCATCTAGTTTCTTTAAGGTGCTGTTATGGCTTACAGATATCCCCCAACGGTTTGCACGAACAAAACCCTAAGATTAAAAAAATGAATTTAACCTAAGTAATCCTATGAGCAACGTGAAGTTAAGGTATATATCCTTTATCATTCCCTCCCCACTCCACATTCCCAACGTTTTGGATTGCATCCTTTTTCTTGAACTCCGTTAATTAATAGCACTCTGTTACATAGTATCTGTTACATTACAAGCACAACTGGAATATAGACATTACACATGTAAAGGAAAAATATATTTGACTGTGTGCCAAACTTTAAATGTACCTGTTTTTTAGCTCCACCATGCCATAAGACACCCAATGAAAACCTGAAAGCAAGAGCAGACATCTGGGGACATCTCTGCTTCAAAAGAATAGAAGCTGCAAAGACGATAGGTGCTGCACTGCCACTCATCTCATCACCATTTCCATCTCCTTTTGTTTTCCTCTTTTTTCTAAGGCTTAAACTGGAACTGCACATGCATCCATACAATGTAGGTGCTCTTGTTGCTAATTCTTCTTCGCATTTTCTTTCAGAAAATGCGACCAAATCTTCTGCCTTCGTTTTTTTCAAAATGGATGGTTGTTTGTCGCTGCATAAGGAGTTGCATTCTTTATCGATATCACAGTATAGCTTCTGTAATATTTCATCTTTTAGGGATGAGTGTTTCCAAAGAGAATTTGCTACTCCACGGTATTCTTGGTGAGCAACCTGTCTTATAATGGTGGCATCTAACTCTTCTTTAATAACGTTTTTTACTCTGCCGGATGGGTAATCAATGTGGACCTAGTTAATGAATTCAAAAGAGGATATGTCAATACTTTAAATTGAGCCTCCTTTTGTTATGATTGTGGAAACGATCGAGACAACAATCGACAAAAAACTTATCGCGAATAGGAATTTATCGCTAATTTCCCTATTCTTTCTTTCGAAAATATATTCTTTAAATAAATCTTAGAGAGAGGTAAAACGTAACCATAGAAAAAAATATTAAAGAACAATCTAAGATATTAAAATATCTCACCTCCGTGCGAGCATTGCCTTTAGCTTTCCGGTCTCTCGGGTCCAACAAAACTTCACTGTCCAAACCTTGGAAAGGGTTATCCGCAAAAGAGTCTCGATGATCTGAAAGTAGTTTTCTTTTGCTTCTTAACTGGCTGTTAGCGCAGGCCTTTTTCCGGACATGGCAGTCGTTAAATTTCTGTGAATGAGGATCAGCTGTTGTAGTGGGGGAATCCTTAGCACATCTCTTCTTGCGAACTAAATCCAAGCGGTTTATTGTTTCCTTGTAGTTTTCCCTAAATGTTAGTATATCATTTTCTTGTTCTAAAATCTTGTGGTATTTCAAAACAGTCCTGTAGCATTTTTGGCACAAAACTTGCGATATACCATCGATGTCCACCACTTTCGCGCCAGCGACTGTCTCAAAACGGCGAAGAAATTCTCGATTATTTGCTCCAAAAATATTAATTTGCGAGCGCCCACTGATTTTTAAACTTTCTCTGCAAGCTCTACAGAAGTTGTTTGGACGCTGTATAAATACCTTTACCGGTGTATTATAATCTTTCTGCATAATCCCATAACTATTGAGTCGAAGTAAGAAGAGTCGCACATGTAGTACACTATTTTGACAGCTCGTAAATATACAAAGTCTCCTCTCCCACCCCTACTTGAAAAAAATAGTGTTGGTATATAGCATTAAGCCTCCACACCCTAATGACAATTTGTAACACGATCATCCTTTTGTGATTGGTCGACTAGAAGTGATGGATTTGACAGCTATGATGGCATGAAAGTGAGATTCTCAACGGTCGTGACCAGAGGTTTCTCGCGGCTCGCTGCTTCACAGCTCGTTGTTGCCGCTTTTTACAGAGAAAAAAAAAAACCAGAAAGCTCTGGGACCAGGGTAACGTTAAGACTGAAAAATGAGAAAAAGCTTTCTTACCGTCTGTAAGATTATCGTACAATGACCCAAAGACGACCATGTTTAATTTAATCACGTGAAGAAAGAAAACGACTCAAGCAGGAGAGGGTGAGCGGGCAAGGGACTGAGTCGAGATTTGTTTTGCACCAAAAGCTGAAAGTATTTCCTTGAGGGTTCAACTAGTTCAATTGATATTCAAAAGTTTTTGTGTAATTTACGAGTGCAGTACAGGCAATTCGAGAATTTTGCTTGAGTAACGGAACAAAATAAGATTTGAAAACTACAATGATAATCAAGCTTTAATTTATAAAGTTGGTTTTCATGGGGTTTTTTTTTTTTTTTTTTTTTTTTTTTTTTCTGGTTTATCAATCTGTTTTTAATAAGCATATGATTCATTGACTTTTATTCATGTTTTGGCTCCTAAAAGAGCCTTTTTTTCTTTGACGAACTTGACCATTACATGTGCTCCTTAAAAAAGATATTCGAAGCCTTTGTATTGGTCTTTTCTTGTAGAATTCGTTGCCTTGTGCAGGAACGAAAGTGGGAGAAAAGCCGGTAATAAGCTTCATCTCCATCGGAAACTCAACTTTTCGTCGACCACCGGTTAAAGTGATCGACGGCCCTCTCGAGGTATCGCTGACGCTTGGCATCTTCAAAGTCTTGTTCAATCTTGTCAATCAGACTTGATGATGTGAGTGTAACACGCCTATCTTCTTTTATTAGTTGATCAAAGCCGATTTCATTCATTAATTTTACAAACTCTTTATCATTGGATGATTTAATTGCCTAAAATGTATATTTCAGAATTTGTAAAGTCTATCTTGTCCAACAAGTCTATAAATATAAAGAAATTTGAATCATCAGGCAGATGGTAAACACTACCAATAAAAATCGGTTTGGAGCGTGAAAAGCGAAGCTTGCATAGTACCAATTCCAGTGCCGCCTCCATTTCGATTTCTGTCCTGTAGTTCAATATTATAATTATCAATTGAAATATGTCTTCATCTGAGATAGAGCTATCCAACCACGGTTCGGATAATTTTATGATGTCAGGCTTGTTGTCAGTTGTAAAGAGACGAAGTTCATCAATATTCTTCAAGAATTTCGAATGTTCAGGTGAATATTTCTTAATCCTTCAAATGCTTCTGTGATTTGGGGGCTGAATTTACATCACTATCAGTAGATAAAGTATAATTTCTTGAATTTCTTTGAGTTGGGCCAGGATTTACTTGAATATCATTTGATAGTAGATAAGGATTGTAGATATCAGATATTTGTGTAGTGAGATACCGTGGCGTAACTGAAAAATCCAAAGTATTGATTGATGTCATCCTGACCAGTCATGCAGAGCACTATTCAACTAGTGGCACCTTACCTGTCGGAATCAGTGACCATGACCTTATTTATACTATCAGAAAATGCAACTTACCGAGACCTAAACCTCGCACTATTGAATATAGCAGCTTCAAAAACTTTAAAGAAGAGGATTTTATTTCTGCTCTGCAAAATGTTCCTTAGCATAATGCGTTTAGTAATGACGATGCTGATGAAATCTGGGATCATTGGTCAAAACTTTATAAAGATATCTGGATTTACACGCTCCCTTAAAGAAGCAAATAAGATCTGATCAATTACCGTAGATAACGCCTGAAATATCGCGAGATATCTCGTCGCAATCATCTCTTTAAACAAAACAAAAAAATCCAACAGTTGACTCCTGGGAGTTGTCGCGTAAACAACGGAATATAGTTAGATCTCTCAAACGTAAAGAAACAAAGGCCTTTTGTTATAAAGCCTCGAATAATATCAAGAACCCTGGGGAGTTTTGAAAGAAGATGAGACCCTTAATGACCAACAGTAAACCTTCTGGCTCAATAAACAAAATTCATCTGATCGAAAATGATGCCTTATTAACTGATTCTAAACCTGTGGCTGAACCACTGAATGATTACTTCATTAATATTGCTGGTTCATATGATACTCTGGAGGATTTTGCTGATCACCCAAGCGTACATCGTATTGTGAAGAACTGTGATTTCAACTTTGACCTCCACATGGTAAATGAACCATATAAAAGCGGTATAATGGATAAGCTTAACCCCAAGAAGTAGGTTGGTATTGATAACATATCTCCAAGAGTTCTCAAGTTGTTGTCACCACTTTTATCTCACGAAATAACACCCCTCATCAATTATTTCACTGGCAGCCAGTCATGTCCTTTGGAATGGAAATCTAGTCATGTGACACCTTATCATTAAATCTGACGAAACTGACAATACAAATTATCGCCCTATTTCCATTTTATCAACCATCTCTAAAATCTAAGAGAAAGTCTTGTATGACCAGATATACACTGTTATGTCTCCCCATTTTTCTAACAACGTGTCTCGATTTTTAAAAGGACACTCATGTTGTACAGCCCTAATCAAAATAATTGATGACTGGCGTGCAAGTCTTGATGATTGAAAGGGAATTGTTAACATAGCAGTGGATCTCATCAAAGCTTTCGATTCCATCAACCACAATCTGCTTATTGCAAAGCTTAAAGCCTATGGCTTTAACACCGATGCAATTTATCTTATTAAAGCCTATCTCCTTGGTCGCCGCCAAAGAGTTAGGGTTGACAACGTGTTTTCTGAGTGGCAACCAATAACAGCTGGTGTACCTCAAGTTTCCTTACTTGGGCCGCTTCTGTTTAACATTTTCGTGAATGACTTTATCTCTACGTCTGTATGCTGATGACACTACTGAATACTATGCTGCCCACTCTCCTATGGTACTAAACTATACTATCAACAAGGAACTTAACACCTTCAAGGAATGAGTTACTAGTAACCATCTATCAATAAATACTGTGAAGACTCAAGCTCTCGTTATTGGAACAAACACAAGTACGATCTTTTATTAGGTGATAATCCTGTGAAAATCAAGGACTATTTAAAGATACAGTCGAACCTCTATTAAGCGGCACTATTATGCGGTCACCCTCTATTCAACGGTCACTTACTAAAGTCCCAAATTTTCTCTCTCATGTATATTGTAAACTTGACCCCTATTAAGTGGTCACCTCTATTAAGCGGACGCGGTCACCATATCAACATACCAGTTTGTAAACTTGCATTGTATTTAACCTTTATTAAGCGGTCACCTACTGATTACACATTGATGTATTATGACACCAAATGCATAAATTATGTCAACATTCTTTTAACAGTTGTTCAGATAGCATAACTTCAATAACAGATGTTCGTATTTTACGTCACTGTATATAAAGCAAATCCGCAGCACTAGCCAGTTTGTTTCGGCCATTTTCCACTTCGCGCAATTCCATGGTCACGAAGAGCTGTCGCTAGCGCTTAGCAAAGTGAACGACATGTTTCATGTCTGCCTCTAAATTACAAACAACCATAACTGAGTTTTTTTCATAATACTGTACTGTACCTTAAACAAATCATGTTTACACCAGCGATGTGAATTTTGTGATTTTTTATAGCAAGAACAAACCACTGTATTGTACGTACGTAGTCATGCAATGTTGTTCTTCAGTTTGCGACGAAAAAAAATATTTTGAGTGAGCAATTTTGCACTTTATTGCTCTATTTTCTAGTGTTACTGTTTTCTAAGAATAAAATGTACATTTCGTGATCAATTATGCACTCTTTTGTTAATTTTCTACAAAATGTGGCCTAAATAAGTAAAACTTCTATCAAGCGGTCAACCTCTATTAAGTGGTCACTTGGCTAAGTCCCGTGGGTGACCACTTAATAGAGGTTCGACTGTACTTGGCGTTAGTATTGACTCAAAATTAACTTTTGAGGATCATTTAAATACTCAGCTTAATAAGGCTTATGCTAAGACAAGCGCTTTACGTAGAAAATGACGCCTAATTCCAGCTCATGTTATGATTCAATTATATAAGTTTTTATTTTGCCTCATCTTGAGTAGTGTCCCTGTGCTGGTGGGGATATCTAAATCATTGTCAAACAAATTAGAAGAAGCAAATTATTATATTCTTAAAACTTCATTAGGCCTATCTAAATCTAATTCTTATGACAGCATTCTTAAATCAATTAATATGCGTACCTTAGTGTATAGGAGATATTTTCAAGTTTTAGTCTTACTTTTTAAATGCATCAAATAGAATGGTACTAGATACATTGACTTTTTCAAGTTACGTACAGTCAAGTATAATTATAATTTTTCTTCTCAAACAAATATATATATAGACATACATATACATATATACGTATTATATTATACTTTATATTAGTTTTAAATATTTCTTAAGGGCTAGTGCACGTGCGTATTTTAAACGAGTATGTGATACTCCTTGGTGTTATGTGGATAAATAAACTATTATTATTATTATATATTATTATTCATCGTTGGTTCCAAAGAAAATTCCATAAGTGTGGGATTGATGTATGTAACTTGTATGTCATTCTTTGTATACTGGTGAGCCAAGTACCTTGATTGTCAACAGTTGGGGCTCAACCTATGACTACCGCTCCGAATGTTGGCTTGAAGAAAGCTACGAGACATATAACCCGTTCGCAGATCAATTTCTATTGAGTTCTCTTCAGGTCAATGACACTGTATATTTCAGAAGAAATACTGATGGTGGGTTGCCTTGTTTCCCAAGTGCGGATAATACAGCTCGCATTCCTCACGTCCCCGAAGAAATCAATGGCTATGATGAAAACAACTTCTTTCTTGGTGTGGTGACAAATCTCCACAACCGAAATGGCGTAATTTACAGCTGGTACCGCAACAAGCACATTTATCTAAAATCCCTGAACTTTACGCATGCTAGCATTTGGAAAATAAAATCTTTAAAATATTCAATTGCCTGTTTCAAACCCCACAGTATTTTATACTCGATAATCTATAATTATTATAATAATAATTATAATTATTATTATTATAATTATTATAATAATAATAATTATAATAATAATAATAATAATAATAATAATTATTATTATTATTATTATTATAAACTTTATTTGACACAAATCCTTCAGTAATAACTGATTTACAAAGATGCTCTGTATAATAAGAACTATAGTAAAAAATAATATAAATAAATAAATAAAGTATCATAATAAAATGTTAAAATAATGTGTTTATGCGTATAAGATTCCGAATAGGGAACCCTGTGTTGTGTAGGTAGAGAAAAGCTGGAGAGAGAGAGATTCGTCGTTGTTTCGAATAGGATAGCGTGTTGTTGTTGTCATTTAATAAAACGAAAAATCAATTGTATCGACTTCCTTCAATCATAATGAATATATAAAAACATATGTATTGTAAAATTACTAGTTAATTTACTAATGGTTAAAACTGATTCTAAAACTAACACGACAAAGCTTAATGGCCCCAGTACCCGCTCCTCTTTACGCAGCCAAGCTTCAATCAATCTTCCTCCTACCCGAATCACTCAGTCTTCTAAAATTGGCTTCAGTTGGATGAATCGTTGTTTAACTTCCTGGCTCAAGGTTTCTTCTTCACCGTCTTGAGTGCTTAAGGTATCAGGGTACCCAAAATTGCTCAGAATTATCGATTTTTACATTTTTACAATTTCCAATAAAATATATAATATTCTTTGATTTCCCCCCCGTTCAGTTACCCGTACATTTTGAGTCCGACATCAAAGGGAATTTAACCGATTTAACTGAAATTTTGAGGAAGTCATCTTGGATAATTGTTCTTCAAAAGTGTGTCTCCGATTTTTTTATTTTTTGCTTATTTCCAAAGTTATCGTGGATTTTGGCTCGGATACAGCTGATATATCAGTGTCATAACTTCAGGAGCGTATAAAAAAGCAACGGGGCAACTAATCAAAAATCGGAGACACACTTTTGACAAGTGATGTCTTGTGATCTCGGAAAGGTAATAAGCATTGGTTTCCGATTATTACCGGCTGTCATCAAACTCGGCAAAGATGCCACAGTGAAAATTTGAATAATTCGCTTTAGCTTAAAAGGATAAATGTATTTTACAAAAAAGAAAAAAGGAATAGTTTCTACATTTATTCATCTTTCAGAAAATGTATACTTTGTAGAGGTTTCGATTAAAAGGTTTTGTGCTATTAAGAGTTGAATGCACAATGGTCGCTAGGGGTACCCTGATACCTTAAGAACGACTCCTTCTGGATGATTCTTCTCTCCGCTGCTTCATTTTCCGAAACTGACAAGGTCTTCTGACTGGGTCGCAAGTTCTTGGTGCTGTCACGCTCAGCTTTACGCGGTCAAGCTTCAATCAACTTAGGAACAGCTCTGATAAACCATGCAACTGCTCTTCTTAGCCTGTTCCAGGTCGAGCACTTGTGGAACAGTGAGTCACAAAAGTACTTCTGCAGCGTCGTTGCTCCGACTGTCACTTTCTCCTTCTTAACTCCTTCATCCGTTTCTGACAATGTTGCCGATATCTCTTGTCTCCATATCTGCAGCTTTCTTGATTCTGTTGCCTTGATCCCTCTTGAAGCATTCATATAATGGCAAGACGATTTGCGACGAAGGTTGTAAATCTTCTCAATTCGTTGAAGATGTATCTAAGAACGATGATAGAATCTGTCCAATAACTGACGTTGTCGATCCTGAGTCTTTCTTGCACCGCTCTGACAATCAACTTATTCATCTGAACAAGCAGGGTGTGGCTGTAAGTTCCAGCTTGGGTACGGTCATTGTGCACTTTAAAGGTTTAACACGAGACTTTCCCATCACAATGCTACAATGACTCTGACCTCTTTTGTTTATCAGTCTCAGGTAGAAAAATGGTAGAGCTCCGCCCTCACTACAGTACCAAAGTTCTTTGGTTTGAAGCAACGTGGGATACTTAGATCTTTCAAACTTGCAAGTGCTTCTTTCCATTCTATCCAACTGGCAAGTATATCTAGTGGGAGATTCTCGTCCCAATCATATCTCTTATGGCAAAGTCCTTGATTTTAGAAGAAGACTTGCAAACTTTCTGACGTTAAATCTCAGTCTTTGATCACTGGTGCGCGTTCATCTACTGGGAATTCTGACAAAACTTGGCGATGATTGGACATCCACTTTGTTAACTTGAATCCTCCTCTAGCTAGCAAGGTCTGTAACTGCTTGCTCACTCGTATAGCTTGATCAACATCAGCAAACGATTTCAACAAGTCGTCAACGTAAAAATCTTTATACACAGCATCGATGGTCTCTGGCATGAAGTCGTGCTCGTTGTCCTTTGCTGTTCTTCTCAGTGCATATCCAGTGATGCTTGGCGATGAAGTTGCACCAAATATATGTACGAGCATTTGGTGAACTTTGGGTTCTTTAGTTAAATCTCCTTTTGGCCACCATACGTAACACAATGCGCCGCGGTCCTCTGGCACTACGTGGACTTGATGAAACATTCTCTTAATATCTGCTGCCACGGCTACTTCCTTCACTCTGAATCTTAGGATTACTTCAATCAACAGACTTGTATTCTCTGGTCCTTGAAGTAACTGTTCATTCAAAGAAGTACCTCCCCTCTTGGCGGCGCAATCGAACACTACTCGCGGTTCCTCTGGTTTCCTCGGATGCCAAACTGCATAGTGAGGCAAGTACCATACTGGTTTCAGTTTATGGAGTTCCTTCTCTCGAAGAACCTTCACTCTCGTACTTCTCCATGACTTGATTGTACTTCTTTTTGAATTTTTCATCTTTCTGCATCCTTTTCTTCAACCATTCTAATCTCCTTTCAGCGTTCGCTCGGCTATCTGGAAGGATTGGGCGATCTTGACGAAATGGAAGTCTTTATTGATAATGTCCGTCAGTTAATTTTACTGATTTGTCCAAAATATCTTTCGCTCCGTGGTCTTCGATGGACATACCTTCATCTGCGTTATTATAAGAGTTCGCAAACTCGTCGTTATACATGCGTTCTATTTGAAGGTTTAGCTTCTCGTGCTCGGTGTTAGTGAGACTCACATACACTTGACTTTCTGTAGATTCTGCTATAGGTCCATAGACAGTCCAACCGAAGGGAGTTTTCACCGAAAAAGGCTCTCCTTTACCACCTTCTCTTCTATCCAGTTCCTTCTCTATGATATCTGGACGGTCGCTACCAAAGAGGATGGTTACCCTTCTGTCGATTTCTCTTAGGGTAAGATCTTTAAGGTGCGGCCATTTCTTTATTTCTTCATTGGTCGCCACATGCTTCGGCAGAACAGGAAGATGTCTCGTAGTCAGTACGTTCTCTAAACGGAAGTGTGCGTCTCCAAAGATTCTACTTTTAAGTCTATTTCATATCCGCATTTCCTTTCCTGCGAATTGACAGTAGACATCGTAAATCTTGCTTGCCTCTTGGTTTTGATCTCTAATTCGTCTATTAAGCTCTCCATACAGAGGGTTGCGTTCGAACCACTGTCAAAGAATGCATATGTGATGATCTGCTTGTCACTCTGGGGGGTGCTGACCTTGATAGGTACAACCTTGAAGCATACTTTCGGTCTGCTAACTTCTAGTGCACTGACTGTGACGGGATCACTTGGCTCTACTGCTATAGCATTTGGGCAGACGGTCAAAGGCGTTGACTGACTAGTTGGCTTCACTGAGTTTGTTCTTTCCTGACTCCCTGATGTCGCCTCTCTTGCTTGTACATTTATTTCGACGCTCTTCCAAGTTGAATTGCTGTTGTCTTTCACGCGATCTCCTTCGATGTCTTCAATGTGAATCAAGTAGTGATGCTCCTTACCGCATCCTGAGATTCTACACTTGAATCCCTTTGTACACGACTTGGCGCAGTGTCCTTCTTCAAGGCAGATTGATATATAGTGAAGCAAGTACATATAGTATTTGCTGCTTTTTTTGTTCTTGTTTGCCAATTATTATATTTACATAGAATAAAATTATTTAATGATCTATTTTTATGTCCTACTCCTAGCAATGATTTACCATGTACCTCATTTTTTGGCAAAGTACGAGCAATCGCAATCGAGACATATGTTGGTTATCCTATACGTTAGAAAGGTTAACATTAATTTTAATCTGCCTTTAAGAATCAAACTTCCTGCAGGGCCACCTTCAAATAATTGATAGAGTAAGGTTAAAGCGAATAATACAATGATCAGTCATTAGTTGATGTGTTTTAAGTACTGGTATTAAGAGGAAAATCCTCAACTTGATCCTTATCAACGATGGTAAGTAGTCAAAAATCATTCCGCCTTCTCAGCCTGCAAATCAGTACTACTGAGTAGAAATTACTTTAGTTTATTAAATGTGTTTTTGTGATTCTTTCTTGAGGGATCGGATGCTACTTAAATGCTGAGTTTCTGGTCGCTCAGTTTCCTTATCTCCTTCGACGAAACCGCTTCAACGAGAAACACCATGTAAGAATTACATGTGCTAAGACGTAAGATTCCGGTTTTATTTGGCATATTGGTTTCAACTGTAATGTGACTGCCAACAGCTCCCGCCCCAAAGACAAGAAAAAGAAATTAGTCATGATAGCCAGTATATATTTATGTGTTTATTTCACAAATAGATCAGGCTTAGCTAGCTGTAGGACACAAAAAAAGTTATAGATATCACGAGCCGTAGGTGAGATTTTAATAGATTTTTACGAGAAAAATAGCGTGAAATTTCAAAAAAGAAAAGAGCGCGCGTCTGTGGTCTTTGGTCGTAAGATACATAATTCAAGGTTGCCGTCACTCGATGAACTTCTTCAGAGAAGTAACGAAATGATGGGTATTGCTGCCACGAAGGAAACTAAGAAAAGAAAGCCCATGCATTTCGAGTTTTTCACAGATCCTGTCACAGGTTTCCGAAGCAATAAAGGCATATACAAGTGTCGAAAACGTGTTAAAAAACTTGCTGATAGCAACATCAGCAAGACCATGGAAAGTTTGTTAGCGATTTTTCTTATGTTCATTGACATTTTGACTAATGTTGATGGAGAAGCATGTTTTTGGTCATGTGTGTTAATGATAAGATGCAACGTTTGTATCTTAGCAGATCCTCATACTAATGAGACAACAGATGAATGGACTTAATTCAGGAAAAAGAAAAAACAGGTTTGTTAAAATCCTGTATACCATCTCTTTCAAGGGTTACCCTCTCCTCTTGCGTACTATTTTTTATTTTGGATGAATGATGAATTTCAACATAATAAAAATACTAAAAAACAGCCTCCTTGAGACTCGTCTCAAAATGTCAAAAGTCAAATGGTCATACCATCTATGGTAGAATGGTTCAAATCCAATATGGCTTTCAATGAGACAGTCTAAAGGATAATAATATTGTATGTAAATTTTTACACCAAACAATACAATTGCTGATAAATGAATAATCGTTTGCTGGGTAGTAAAAGCTGCTAGAAGAGTGGAAAAGAAATGAAGAACTAAATAAGAAACAGCAATGTACGGAGAGACAGGAGTGTCTTCATGAGAGCTGGGCTGATGCTAGAGTCACCCTGTTTGAATCCATGTTTAAAGCACGGTTTGCACCTTCAAGAGAGGCTGGTTGTAGCAGATGTGGAAAGCAACCCATTATGATAAGATGCCATGAATGCACGGGAAAGTTTCTATGTTGTGTTACGAAAAGTAAAGTATTCATGACAGAGAAGCAATCAAAGAAGGGCATTACATACCCCTTGCCACTATTGCCTATAACAGTGGCGAGTGGGTAACTGTTGATAATTACTGTAAAACTTGATTTATGCAATTGTGTAATGTTTGATACTTGCAATATGCTACTGTATGTATTAATTTCTTATCATTTAGGTGGAAGTGTACACTCCAGAGGCTACTCTTGCTGGTACTCACTGCATCATATTGAATGTTCGAGGTACATTTAATTAAATGAGTGTTAACTACAATACTCTCAATTGAGCTTTGAAAGGTGGTTTGATTATAATATTGCAATTTTTAAATGCTCTTGCCCTTTTCAGGTAGATTTGATATGAATCGTAGGGTGTTCACTTGTAAAGGCTGCTGACAGTCTTTTTCAGCATCAAATGCAGCTGTTGTGATGCAAATTGGTTACTGGCCAGGGAGCATAAGTAATCTTAATTATGCACTTGATAAAGATTTGTTTCTCAGTTGGGATATTTTACAAAAACAAATCCCAGGAATTTCTGAATGTGCCTTTATCAAGTCACTAAAACGATTTTCAAAAGAGAATGGAAGAATAAGTGTAGGTTATAGGGCCACTTGGACGAAAATCGGACAAATTTTAAAACCCGTGTATGCGACCACAAACGGTTCCAAAACAAGCCATTGATTTGTTTGTTCACGGCCAAAAGTCAATTCGGCCAGCGGTCTCCCGTAGGAAGCCTCCATGTAACGTCATTTACTCAACCCTTTCGTAGAAGCACAGGTAGCCCAAGCTTGGTTTCTGTGGTGTCCTGTTATAAGGAAATGTATGGAGATTCATAAAAAATTTCGATAAAATCATTAAAACGTGAAATAAAGCCTCAAAATTTTACCCAATCATTGAGAAATAGCACTTCTTTCGCTCTGCGTGGTTATTTTTTGAGTTTAGCCCGTTTTAAGATTTTTTCCCCGCCAGTAAGAAATAAGAGAAGGTTGGAAACTCGAGTCCCAATACTTCAATTGTGACTGTCCAAAAGACTATAAATCATGGGTCACTTTTGGTCATTTCAAGGTTTTGCTTTTCCTAAATATCTAAATGACACATATTTGTTGCTTAAACTTAAAATACTCAAATATGTGAAAAGCAGCATTTACTTGATGTACCATATAAAATCCAATATGACAGGTATGACACCGCGTGACAAAGTGAACTCGAGCGATATAACTCTTACAATTGGAGCAAATCCAAACAAATATTTATGTAGATTAAGAGTATTTTTAATAAACAATACAAGTTCATGAGTTTTTACCTCGTGCAGGTCACGTAACGGCTGCTACGGAAAGTGAAAGTCGCACACCGCTACAGACGAGTAGAAAGCGATGCCATATTGGAAAACCAAACTTGGGATACTAGTGTATCCTCTTCTGAGTCTGTTTGATGAGCCCGTAAAATCCAACAAAATCGCACAAAACATAGATAATTTACCATGAAACATTGCTAAACTCCCAAAGAAGCATTAAAGCATAAATTTGTTTTTGACATTTAAGTTTTTTCAAGCAATAAATCGTTCAACTTGAAGCAAAATTGTTGAGAATGAATCCCACCAAAACATGGCGACAAGCAACCGAACTCTTTACGGTCAATTCAACTCTAAAATATCGCTCTAAATAAATTAACTAAACAATAAATGGCTAATATAATAGGTTATTTACCTTTTGGGTGCGGTATGAGCCCGTAAAGATCCATGTTTGAGGATTAAAAGAAGGATTTTTAGTCGAAAAGTAATCGCACAACAACTTTACTCGTCGACTGCTCCTCTCTGATACCATGTGACTGCCTCGTTTACACGTCGATACAAACTAACACCACGGGGGAGGGGAGGGGATTTATTCATGGTTCAGAGTGACTTTGTAACACTTTTCGGAGTGAAAATAAAATATTTCCAACAAACAACTCACAAATATCTTTTTCCAAACGCACTACAACGATTATGAGACACTTTTGTTTTATTTTTATGAGAAAGTAAATCATTTAAACAAAGTAAATTCTTGCTAAAGTTTTAAAGTTCTGAGTTTTTGGGACAACACATTGTATGAGTTTCATTCGTAATTCGGTAAACGATCAGCTTGGACATCGTGCAAGGTTAGTTTTGGATAACGTGCACGATGACGCAAATAAATACATCAATCACTTTTGGGTTTGGATTTGGCTTCAACTCATTCCTATACGTCCCCAACAAATATTCATACATATATTTAATGGAAAGCGAATGAAAAAGCGCTATCAGGTTTTTAACAACGCCACTGAATGTTTTAAAATCCCGCGGCCTTTGGATACCGGCCTTTTAACGGTATTTGTGTTTTAATGATATTTGTAAATATAATCCTCATATCATTAATAATTCATGAGTAAACCAGCCAGTATCAATGGGCTATTTTGGGTCACAGTTTTTAAACTTTGTTCTGTTTCGTTTGACCCGATCCTCCGTATAAAGCTGAAAGAAGTGTTTTTTTATCATTGACGATAGTTTTTATCATAAAGTTTGGCCGCAAAAAAGAGTTTTTTGTCTTTATTCTGGTTGCCGTGGACCGAAGACGCATGTGCAAAGGCGGAATTCTAAGGGATGTTTATGACTCATTCAAACCCCCATTTAACCTCAAAATTTCGTTTTAATTGTGAAGATTCTCTTGAAATGAATGCAGATATACCTACAGGTCCTTTTTATGGTAATAAAAACTCATATTTTCTAGCTTTTGGGGCCTGATTCACGGACGGCGGAGCAGTTTTTTGATTGGGGGGCAATAGTGACATTGTATAGCAAGGTGGGGGGGCTAAGTTTAGTGAAAATGTATTGAAATTTCACAAAAAGTGGGGGGACTAAAGCCCCCCCAGCCCCCCCGGTTCCGCCGTCCCTGTGATTTTACATCTTTTAAGAAACTCGAGTTATGATATCTTCGCCGACTAACTGACGGCAACAATTATAGACTGTTTTTGTGCTTAAAATGCTTCTCGAATATAATTTATCTTCGAATTTAATGATCCCAGATGAATCGACTGATATTTCGAGAATTTCTGAGCGATCCAGCAATCCTCTGCGATCGTCTGCGATCGTCTGCGATCATATGTGAACCAGGCTTTACATTCGGAGATGTGGATGGAAGGAAAGCTCTTGGTTATAGCGAAAATCGCCGGTACACTTCGTCGTAAGCTTCGTAGACTTTCCAAAGCATTTGGTTGATTATAAGTGCCAAAACCTTTTATAAGTTTAATATCTATTCGACAATCTTGAAAAAAAAGCAGAGCTGGATAACTTAGAATTTGAGGTCACCCATCCAAGTGTACTGACCTTACTCAATCGTGCTTGACTCAGTGTCTTGTATGTCTTGGAAGCCCAAGTTTTTTCCACTGGGTCACAATTTTAAATGCAAATGGTTGCATCTATATATTTGACCATCATCTCGAGTGATATCGGTAAAACATTTACACAATATTCAACCGCTGAAATAGAGTAATGTGAAAATATTGTAACTAACTTTAGTATAATTTATAAGAACGAGGGGGATTAGCTCAAATGGTAGAGTGCTTGCTTAGCATGCGAGAGGTACCGGGATCGATACCCGGATTCTCCAAGTTAAGTTTAATTTTTTGCTGGAGCTGTTCTTCTATCTTATCTAGGTTATTGATGTACTTCTACTAACAGATTTTATTAGAAACTTCACTTCTTATAGTAGAATAGCTTTGTACCATTGGAGCAGCTGTTCATTAATGTATTCATGGGTTTGTGGGTTTGTGGGTTTGTGGGTTTGTGGGTTTGTGGGTTTGTTGGATTGTTGGAATTTCCATTGATAAAGCTTTCTGGGGCCAGGAATGCATTTAAAATGAATGAAATTAATTGGGCCTCTGCAGAGTACTGCCTTCTCAGAGAACGTTAGCAAGTACAAGTAGTAAGTGTTTGGCATCAAGCTCTTTGTATAACAGCTGATGAATTTCCTTAGTATGTTGACCCATACTAGATTGCGTGTCACGAATAGTATACCGTAAGGCTTAGTTTAGCACGGAGATTGTTTCAGGTATCTATCTAGGAGCTTCAGTGAGATAGCTCATTTAAATTTTAACCCTTACCCTAACCCTAAAAAAAGTCTTCGCCCTACCTAAACCTACCCTAACCCTAACTCTTGTTCAGGAATAAAGACTTTTTGTATTCATTATCGTCATCATTACAGTTATTATTAGAGAAAAAAACTGGTCAACAGTAATCGATCACCACTGCAATTACAGCAGTAGCGCAACTCAACGCGTTCGAACTGAATGCATGCGAAGACGACTATTTGGCAGCCGTTTTCATCATCGTCATGTAACATTTGTTATCACCGCCAACGTTAGCTCCACAATCGTCATCATGACCATCATCACATTGCGTTCAATTGCACTAGGTCATGACAGCCTTATAGTTGCGTTATAGTTTTACAAGTTCATAATCGCCTTAGTCCTTGAGCTTGTATAAACCTTTTCACCATTTTTCGTCCGCCATTAAATATACCATGATTATCCGTGCCAACAACAACTTTCAAGATTTCCCGCGCTACATTTCCGGTGCTACATTTTTCATAAGGGCATTTACGAAGACACACTATGGCGTTTCTTAATGTCGTACTTTCCATACAAAAGGACGTCATTTTGACACAGTATTCACTCAACGGAAAATCGCTGGATTAACCAAGAGCTAAGAGGTGAGATTAAAGCACTCTAACTATCGTCGGTATTACTCTTATCTTTCGTTGCTCGTTTATATATATTGATGAGAATTCAACCTTTTCTTACTCAAGAATGTTCACTTCGTTATTATAATTCTTGCATTCATTCTACCTTCCTCTACTTCTCCAGTGCGTGGGGCAATTGTCCTTTTTCTCATCTTTTGCGTCTGCTACGCCTTCAAAAACGAGCAGCCCGTCTAATTCTCGATGCTGATTTTTCAAACTCATCTGTAAGTCTTTTTGCCAAACTAAAGTGGCTGCCTATCTCACTTCTTACTAACCTTAGGAAGCTTGTTGTTCTGTTTAATATCGTAAACAACCCAATCCACCCACTTGCCTTAAAAGCAGCTTCAATTTCTTGGCTACTCTTCGCTCTTCTGGTGTAACTACTAGAGCTTCTAAAACTAATCTTCATGTTTTGCATCCTCGTACCAACTCTGGAAAACGTATATTTGCTTATAGTTCAGCTTCCCTATTCAACTGTCTTGATTCTGATTTGAAACATCTACTCTGTCATCCTAATCCCTCTTACTCGCTTTCATCTAACCTGTCCAATTTCAAGTCCAAAATCCTTCATTTGTCTTCAGTTGTCTTCAAGTGTCTCGCACTTAGAAGAATTATTCTGTTTGGAGTGTTGCTTTAAACTTCGTTATTATTCCTGCAGCACTTCTATTTTAAAATTTTGTCAATTTTTCTTATCCATTTGATTACAATTGTAATTTATTCAAATTTCCAGTAATATGATGTAATTTTTGTACTTTTAATTTCTTATATTTTTGAATTGTTTCAGTAGTGTGAGGGCCACGTGTTAGATAACTCTCTGCGTTAATTGTGTCACCCTCCTTAAATAAAGTTTATTCTATTGTATTGTATTGTATTGTTATTTTCCGGAGCTACATTTTTTTCTTGACGCTTTCCCGTTATTGCGATAGACAGTGGAAAACACGAATTCTTCCTTATTCTTTGTAATTGCTCGAGGTTAATTAGCATGAAATGTGACAGGCGTTCCGTGATATAGTATGCAAATGAGAAAAAAACACCTGAAGTGACCCGGAATTGTACGCGATGATATCATCACCACCTAACAACACCATCATTACCATCATCTGGGAGCAGTTAACTCAGGAGAGCTTTTACTAAACTTTGATTCTCAGTCCGTCAGTCCGTCGTTCCGTACTCCATTTTTAATACACACCACAGAATTCCTGTTCCCGGTTGATTTCAAAGCAAAGCTACTTGCAAATGCACAAAAAAAAAAAAACATTTTCCAATAATAATAATAATAATAATAATAATAATAATTTCATAATTTGAAAGTTTTGGTTAAAAACAAAAATGTCAATAAAAAAAAAAACTTAATGGACGAATATGGTTGAAGAGTTGATTCGGAGCCTTAAAGGTCTTTTTACTGGATGTGAACTTCATGAAACCACGAGGAAGCGACTTTTTTCACATCCATTGAAGGGACTTTTTTCATAATCGAGAGGTATATAAAACTCTTAATACGGATACCCAAAATCGTTATGTAAAAGAAGTGGAAGTACGCTTATATTTTGCTCAGTAATTTTTTAAATCAATTTTCGAGAAATAGTGTTGTTTTGTCCTGAAAAAAATCGGAAATCTCCAGACAAATTTCGGAATTGAATGAAAGATATTCAAGGTAAATTCCACTAAAGGTAATATTGTATTATATAATAAATGGGAGATCCGCTGTTAGGTAGTGCGTAAACTTATATTACTACCTCAACAACGTTATTATATGGAGTGGACTTTGACTTTAGCCTTCTAGAGAAGTGTCTCTGGCGTTACCCGACTGCAATACACTTGGGGCTTTGAGGAAAAGCTTCAATGTCACAGGCTTGGACAGGAATATTTGCAGAGCAACGAAAATACCTTTATCCATGAGATGCAACATGAACATACATTTTAAAAGTTTTTTTTTATTCACTTGTTATATTTGTTACACCTATGCAATAATTAAGCAATGGTCAATGCTTTGCGTGCTTATTGATGTGGGTCGAACGCCGACCGCAATAAAAGGATAAGAAATAGCCATAAGTAGTATGCTATGCATAAAATCAAGGCCCCGTGCACACGTATCAGGAAATTTTTGTATCCGTATCCAGAGTGGAAATTTTCTAATACGCTCCGAATACGGATACGTGTGGACGGTCGCATCCACAAATTTTCGAATACGATGATGTAAACACGATTTTCCGCATGCTTAATAAGAAAAACTATCTGTCAAAGGGACTAGGCACTAGCGTGCATCAGGGCGGATCATGAAATTTCTGGATACGTGTGGACAGTGAAAACGATTCGAATACGCTGTGTGGACGCGAACATTTTCGTATCCGCAGAAAAAGATTTGCGGATACGTGTGGACGGGGCCTTAATTGCCGTTACTTTTTAAAAACTATGGCTTCCAAGCATGTTTAGTCAAAGACTATTTAGTTCACAACTTTAAAAGATTATCACAATGGTTAATTTATGTGAGCTTTCTGTAGCGGTATTTCAGAACAGACAAAACGGACAGATTTTTCGCAAAATCGAGTTTTTGTGAAAAACAGTGCATTTGCTTAATCGCTTACATCTTACAAATTATTAATCTGAAATGCAATCAGAATATACCATATTATAAGTAAATGATTGTTTTAGATGTTGGTAAAGTTTTATGGCAATTGCTTAAAGGGCGCAAAAGTTGTGAGTCAAAAATCGACATAAGCGATTCGGCCATTTGGAAATACCGAGCCACCTTAACTTCAAAAGCCACGCCCTAGCGTTTTAGCCTTTATTTAAAGGTTTACTGCGAGTCCTCAATCCTTCCCCAATAAAAATCGTACCACCCCGTACTACCTACATAAGATATACATAGTTTTTATTAGCTTTTTTCATTGGTATTGGAATAACCTAAGCTTATTGTTTATGTCCATTTACTTTACTTAACAACCTCTTTACGAAAGAAGCGCATACGCCGCGTCTCGGTAAGTATTCCCCATTAATCACTTCGCCTTCGGCGAATAATTGTTAAATATAGGGATGACTTTATGACGTATGCGCTTCTTTAGTATAAATACATAGGTGATTCTTTCAAAAAAAGAAAAAAAAAGAAGATAAAAGGCATTTTTTTCCGGTAACAGCAACGAAGCGGCTGGCCGCCATTTTGCATTTTCGCTCGAGGTGATTGTCGTGTGATAGTGTGTTTCTTGACCAATCAGCAAACGAGATTTTCTATAATCACCTGCGTATTTTTACTAAATCTCTTTAAAGCTTCCCAGCTTATGAACACGAACAATATAAAAATCTGTAAATTTGGATAATGATATTAATCTCTCCTAGTGTTAAATTCCAATTTAATTCGCCACCTTCGTTTCACAGGTCACAGACACAAAGCATTCGATCAGATTATCAAAACTGGAAAAATCAAATTTTAACCTTGTAGCTCCCATTGGATGCTTTGTGTTTGACGTGTGAAGCGAAGTATCGAAAGTGGTGAATACCGAGTAGCTCGCTTTTTTTTTCGTTTTAGACCCGGAACAGAGTATTTTTTGTTATGCTACTGCTAAATGCTACTACAGTTTGGGTAACCCATAATATTCTGTGAAGCTGTCAATCAGCTGTCATTATTTTCTATCGTATCCAATCACATTCGGCATTCTTATCACTTCATATATAACGAATGCGGATATGTTTACAATACTTAACAGTAATCTTTTCACCTATCGTCATCAACAAGTGTTTTTATGACGTCCCGTATACCTTTTGTTTTATTTATATACATGATCCGTGATTCGCTAAGTTCATATGTTCTATATCTCAATTATTGTTTTCTTTAAATAACAATTTATTGTTTGACGTCCTTGTCGAAGCGTATGTATTTAAAAAGACTCGTGTGTGTGTGTCTGTTTGCACTCCAACGAACAATGCGAGATAGATATTTCATTTGCGACCAACAATGTAGAGTAAAGGATTTGGTCATTGTCTTACTCAAGTACCTGCCATTTCTTCAAGTGAATAAAGAAAAAAATACAGATGCAGATAAAACTTGTGGTTTCACGAACGAGAGGTCCTTGAAACTTCTACTAGTAGAACTAGTAAAACTCAGGAACTCGACCACGTATAGTTCGAGTGCTTAAATGACAAAAAACTTCCTCAACAATTCACTAATAATCACTCTATTTTTACTTCGAGGTTCTTTTTTATGGAGATTTTTTATATTTATACAATAAGCAGTCTATATCATATTTTTAGGTGCCATCTATTTATGAGTTCATTTTTTCCCATGAAGAAAGCTAAAAATAGAACTCCTAAATATTACTCACTGTCTGGCTGTCGTGATTGGATTGCGCTAAAAGTAAGACAAAGCCACTCGACACAAAAAATGAAAACCGCACACCCTTCAAACTAGGCTTAGCGGGCCGAAACATCATTGCTCTAAGAGCAATATAGCCTTGTTTTAATTAGTGACGTCATACTTAAATATAACCTTTGCACGCGAGACATTTGTCCATCAAACTTGACCATTATGAAATTTAGACAAACAAAACAGTATATGTTTTATAGAAAAATATATAAAAAGCTCAGAAAACGTGGTGTTCAGCTGTCGAACATACATTTTCTCTTTTTGACGACTTTTGCAATGGTCTACATACGTAGATATAGCAACATCTTTTTGGTTTATATTTTGCGCTCGCAAATAGTATTCTAGTTTATGTAAATCATTACAAATTACTTAAGCCCTGATGATGCACTGGTAGTGCGAAAGCTCTATAAAAATAAAAAGACGTGGTAGAAACCAATTCAATATAGTAATTATGGTGCCCACATACAAAAACATTCTAGACACACTCGATTGAAGAATCGTTGTCGGGTTCAGAAACATAGAACATAAAAGCTGAGACCGAAATTGCACATGGGAAATGACATAATTATATTATAATTTATTCATTTGCGCCATCCATGCAGTCGGTTTAGAAAGCCAAACGCGTATTAAAAACAGTGGATTATTCCACGGGTCGCCGGTCACAGCATGCTTCTAATTAACGTACTTCCCATGTGCCATTTCGTTCTCAGCTTCTATGTTCTATATTTCTGAACCCGACAACGATTCTTCAATTGAGTGTATAACATTTAATGTATCAGCATTTCAATGCGAAACTAGCTGGTTTAACCAAAAGAGGTGTGTTTGGTAGAGCTAAGCCCCTGCACTGAAGATATTTTTAAAATAATTGTGTGTGTTGCGCTGTCAACCATGAAAAGTAGCCGCCCTGATAACGCACCATCTGCGAACTGAAAGTATTGAAGCGCAAAGGAAAAAAAGTGCATACACAAATATTTACTCTAGTGTCCTGGTGTCGCAAACGTAGCTTTCTAGCTTTCCCGAGAAAATGTGTAGAGAGGACAGAGATATCTATTGTGTGATGTCCCCAAGGGAAGTCTAACACTACTTCTTTTCAGTCCTCCTTCTTTTACTTTTCTTCTTGTTCTTCTTGTTTTCTACAGCCAACAGGCGGATTAAGAAAGCAGTAAAGATGAGGCACTTTCTCAAGTGCACACGCACTACACACAAATCCCTGGCCCTTTTCTTCCCTGTTGTTCTTGTTATACTGAAACAACAAGATGATAATATAAATTATAAAATACTATGGTCAACTCTAACCTTTACTCGCATAACCACGTCTGGCAGTGTGCTTTAGACCTGGCTGCAAAGTTTGTTCAAGCGCGCCCCTTAGACCCTCAGGTTATGGAAAAAAACTTGGTCGAGTTTGCTTTGCAAAGCATTGTGGGGTTGTTTTAGGGGATATATTTCCAAGATGGCTTGTATTTCGTTCCTTAAAACAGCCCCACAATGCACTACAAGGCCAACTCGAACCAGTTCTTTTCCAAACCTCAGAATGGTGAATAAGATCATATGAATAACACTGAAGGATTTCAAAGTAAAACTTGACTAGATGTTAAATATTGATGAACGGTATTAAATGGTGGCGACGAACTTCAGTTGTTGCTTGTTAATATGAAAAAATATTTGACAGAGAAAATGATTCACTTGGCCAAAAAATTTTATCGCTATTTAGTACCGCAAGTACAGCAGTGGCGCAGCTCAACTGGGTCGGGCTGAAAGCACATGAAGGCGCCTATATTTGGCAGTAGCTATACAGTCCATGTATGACTCCGGAGCACAGATCCATTCAGTTTGAATTATTCAGGGTTGGATGAAGTGAAGGAACAAACCGACTTAGCTCACTATGGGGCGCGACTGGGATTCGAGGAGAGTCTCTAAGTAAGACTGAACCGATATTTTATGTGGTTGTCATAATGGTGAATGTCTATAACTTACGATCGTGTGTTTAGGTTGTTCAACCATCAAAGAAGGCACATGATACAATCTTATTGGGTCGTAGCAGAACTTGCAGCTAATTGAACCCTTCTACAACATTAATGGGAAGTTTGAATCAATGATTATATGGTATCTATAGAAACGTCGTATATGACAAGACACGTGGTCTAAAATTAGGAGAACATAACACCTAAGATAAAGAGGTCTTTTTTCAAGGACTGTGGACATAACATACCCCATCATAGGACCCTCCTGTAACGGGCTGCAAAAGATGTTCCTGCACACAAGATTGGAGAAGAGCGTAAGACGATGAGAAAAGTAAATACACACAACTGACAAATAATAATATTATCTAATGCAAATATTGGCAAAATTCGGGTGTAAATTTGCTTCCACATACCATAATTAAGCCCCAATCCCCGTTATCAGTGTTGTTGTCTGTTTAAGGTAATTCCCTTGTTTTGCACTGCGTATTTTTCTGCGCATGCAGCTAAAAGCATGAAACTAACAAAGTTTAGGCATTTTTCTATCGGAAACTAAATAAGAAACATGTTCAAAACCAATTTTCACTTTCTTCTCTTTCTTTGGTAGAGAAATTGCGATTTATATCCGACTAGCCCCAGTCTCCACTCGGAAAGTGTCAGTTTTCGACTATTTTGGGCTTCCTGTGTTGAGAAGGGCTCGAAGTATTTGTTCGCCGATTGTGTTCTGACAATAATTTTGTATGGAGCAACACGATAAATACAAATAAACAAAACAAAAAACAAGAAATAGATAGTATTACAATACAAACCTTGTTCAATTCTAAGGCACGCACGATGGTTTGGTTGAGTATCAGTCTGTTCTGAGCCCGTGTCACAGCTACATAAAGAAGGTTTTTTTCATCCCTGATATCTGCTTCTGTGACTAAAACAGCATTTCCTTGTTAGAATACCTTTATCAAGTAACTTATAGCAGACATCATCCAATAATGCCTTACAAACCACCACAACAGCAGATACTATCCAACATGGCTGCGATTGAATCATTCTCGTCTCTTACCACAGGGATCTTGGTGTCAGTCGAAGTCTCTCCCTGGATTCGAGGGTTTTCTACAGGTTCTATGCTTTTCCTCCCATCGCAAAGCCAAACACGCTAAATTCTAATCCATCTTTCAGTTAGCCGTGCTCTGACTAAGATCAGACTAAGCGTTGTTTCAGGCTCGATCTGTTGGTTAGCAGTGCCCTGACTTAGATCAGCCCAGAGGTTGTTTCAGGGATCAATCTGTTTGTTAGCCGTGCACTGACTTAGATCAGCCCAGAGGTTGTTTCAGGGTTCAATCTGTTGGTTAGCCGTTCCCCGACTTAGATCAGGTTGTTTCAGGGTTCAATCTGTTTGTTAGGCTAGCCCCGACTTAGATCAGCCCAGCGGGTGTTTCAGGGTTCAATCTGTTGGTTAGCCGTGCCCTGACTTAGATCAGCTCACATGTGGTTTCAGGGTTCAATCTGTTTGTTAGCCGTGCCCTGACTTAGATACGCCCAGAGGTCGATGAGGGTATGACTAAAATTTGAAATATTTGAAGGCGCCTTATGCCTGATAGGTCCTGATAAGATAAGTATCTTACCTGTAGTGCTGATCATGCTGGGATTAGAAAGAGCAAAATCATCATGTACTCGCACACTACTGAACTGCAGCCCCTTTGCCTTGTGTGCAGTAGAAACTATATAATCTAAGCAAAGAACGAAGAAAGAAAACGAAAATTCAGATGCATTCTATCAACTCTTATTCCACCGCTTTTGTCAAGTACTACTTAAAATAATTTCACTCAGACCGTGAAATAGTTAGTCCGTCCGTCCGTGTACACGACACAGGAATCCCGCTTGATATCAAAGCAAAACTACGCAAAAATGCGGCTCTAAAATGCACAGAAAAAAACGCTTTAGGACAAGTTATAGACCAAAAACAATTAAAAAAAAAAAAAACTTTCATGTAGTCAAAGATGGATCAAGAAGTGTTCTTCAAGAATTCAGGTGTGTGTTTTTTTAGCAAACAATCGTATATATATTTGTTTTTGACAAGCATTCTTCTCGACGAATCGACAAATTAAAGACTTTCTCTCAATTTTTTATATTTCTATCGATAAGCTTAATTTATTTTAATGCTGGAGGAAATATAACACGAAGAGCATTTAACAACAAATATTCGTCCTTTATTTAGCTTTGTAAATCTTTAACAATTCGGTTGTTTTTAACCAGCTATCGTATGTTTTTCGTTCAAGAAAAAAGCAGCTTTGTTCGCCTCCTATCGCGGGGTCCCATCGGCAAAACAAAGAAGACTTTCATTCAATAATTTTATATCTTTCTACTGACAATTAATTTAATCATTGAATGAAATATAAATTTTTACCAAATATTCAACTGTTTATTAAGCTGTTCGAGTGAAAAAAATTTGAAGATTTTCCCCCCGATCTTATTTTTACCTTTCAGTTTCATTCAAATTGTTTTCCCTGTGACTTCCGTATTGGGAGCTCCGCTTTTAGGCAGTGCCTAAATATATATATTAGACTAAGTAAGACTAAGTAAGAGTTACATACCGTGAATGGAAGTTATTGCTGGTACAATCATTCCCAAGAGAATATAATAAAAGGCGTAAATTTAGCGGGATGTTTATCGCGAGGCCAAAATTTCGCGATTTGTTTCGATTCGCAATAATCAAGGTAGGCGAAAACAAGTACGAATAAGGTAATCGTAATGTTTTTTTTTGTCTAATAGACTCCTTGCATATGACATCAAACCAGCTCAATTTGAGGACAAAACAATTAATTTCAATAAAATAACAAAACAAAATAATTTTAATCACATTGTTATGTCCTTCATATTGAGCTGCATTCCAACGTGCTAAAAGGGGTCAATCATTGGTTTATATATCAATCAGAGTAAATCATAGAAATTCATACTAAGGTCACCTCTAGTTTCAGTTAAGAGCAAGTTGATGACACGAGTGAAAAACGTCTGCGCATGCTCTGAATCCGTATGCAAATTACTCAAAACATATGTAAATTAGACTTTCAAACATGCCTGATAAATTGGACTTCACAAAATGCCAAAACTTAGTGTCCATGCTTGAAACGTAAGGCTATTTTTTTATATTGTGTTACTTAATACAGTATCGTGGTCTGACAAAAGTATACTCACGAAATTTTTTGTATACTTTGAGGAAACAAACATTTACTTACAACGATACAGCGCGATGTGTCCTGGTCATAAGCAATATTTAAGCTTGGTTCACACGAGCAACGCAAACGCAAACGCAAGCAATGTTCACACGTACAACGCAAATGCAAGTAAATTAAGATACGCATGCGCAGTAGTGATTGTTTATAGTTCACACGTATTTTCCTTGCGTTTGCGTTTGCGTTGCTCGTGTGAACAACGTCTTGCGTTTGTGCTTGCGTTTGCGTTTTCTCCGGTTCACACGTTAAAAACGCAAACGCAAACGCAAACGCAAGCACAAGAAAATGGAAAATTTTCCATTCCTTGCGTTTGCGTTTGAGTTTGCGTTTGCGTTACTGTAGTTCACACGTAGTTTTCTTGCGTTTGCGTTTGCGTTGCTCGTGTGAACCAGGCTTTAATGTATCAAAATTAACCGCTTTGTGAGAAAGTTCGAGTCAAGCATAAACTTTGAGGATTTTCGTATGAACACGTACCTGCCTGGCTCGCATCTTTAATCACATTGTTTTCGATCGATTTAATGTATATAGGAACATTGCTACGAAAATGCTCTACAATCTAAATGCAAAAGTAATTTAGATATAGTTTACGAAATAATGCATGCAAGTCATAGCCCCGTGGTTATTGGATTAAGAGATCGTGAGAATGTCTCATCGTTCTCTGTCTTTTTGGATAGGGTAAATAACCACTCATTCGGTCACCAGTAAACCGGCAAAGCAAGCTTTGCAGTTCACCCCCCCACCCGTAAGTTCTGTGTTCGGTGTCTATACTATACGTCACTATTTTCGCCGATCCCACTGTAATCATGAGTGGGAGCAGACGTTGTTGATAGAACCACTAGGACGAGAATAAGAAAACTAAGGTGGGGTGCAGCCGCTGGTCAGGGACGGGAAGTATAATGAGCAAGTAATAAGGTCCAGGGCCCAGTTGTACGAAAGGTGAATAGCTCTGATGGATTAATTCTTATCCAGTAGACAAAGCGATGCTGTTATCAAATAATCATCCACTGGATAAGATTTATCCGTAAGATAGCGCTATTCACCCTTCGTACAACCGGGCCCAGGCTGTTAAATGCTTAAATTTAAACTGGTATTACCTTAATTTTACCGCCGAGTTCTTTATCGTTTGCATCACTCGCAAATTTCGACAGCTCCTTAAATGTTCTAAATTTTTTAATGAACGGGTCTTTAATGGAGCCTGTAAATAGAAGTAGGTTTTCTTACAATAGACCCTTCTTAGCTTGGGCATAATTTCATTCCCAATAGTATCCGAGTATGACGAGGCACATGAATATATGGATACAACTCAAATGGAGAATATTATTTTCAAGAGAACGACACGTGGTCTGAAATGGGAAAGCAATACAATAGACAATAGAGTGATTTAGCATCAAGACGCGAACGTTAACAGACGACGCCGCGAGCGGATTTCTTTCGTGCGCGCGCCGTCCTCAAGAGGTTGACGTGCTAAAACAGGACGTCATTTAATTTTCAGCATTTTTACGTCCTGTCCAGGACGCCAACTACGTTGACTAGGGCACAAAAAAATGCGTTCGCGCCGTCGTCTTTTGACGTTTGCGTCTTGATGCTAAATTTCACTATTATCACAAGAGCATAATGTCGTATTTATTCACGCGTTTTTACATATAGTCGCAAACGAACGAGTCCGCGAGCAAGTGGACAAACGAGCAGCGGCGTTTCTCTATCTAATGGACGACTTGAACTAACAGGTCACGTGACCCAACCCCTTTCAAAACAAGCAGCTACGTTTAGATAAACATCAGGAATGAAAATAACTCATCGACATTACCACTTACCAATATCAAGGTGCTCTTTTCATTTCTGGGCAGCTTGTCTTAAGTGGGGTAGGGTCACGTTTGCTGTAAGTCGTCTATTTTTTCACAAAAATTAAAGTGCTACTACGACGAAAATCGCTCAAACTTGGATTCAGCTGAAACTTCCTAAAAATACTCTTTTAAGGTCCAATATTCACTGTATGAAGTGTTTTCTCGATATTCAGGACGAAAGTATGATATTTTTACGATTATTTTTTGGAGTCTGTGACGTCATACACTCAACATCAAACATTGCTACATATATTTCTTTGTATATAAATCCTTAATTTATTTTATTCCTATGAAGCCCAAAGGGTGGCTAATGTGCTTATTTCACATTACTTGTGACTATGATTTATATTTTGGGGTGTTTGGGTATTTCTTTCTCCCTTTACTACTGATATTTTGATCATAAACTACAAAGAAATGTATGGAGCGATGTTCGATGTTGAGTGTATGACGTCACAGACTCCAAAAAATAATCGTAAAAATATCATACTTTCGTCCTGAATATCGAGAAAACACTTCATACAGTGATTATTGGACCTTTAAAGAGTATTCTTAGGAAGTTTCAGCTGAATCCAAGTTTGAGCGATTTTCGTCGTAGTAGCACTTTAAGCTAAAACTCTTACCGTGCCCATAACCAGTGTGGAGATGATAAATGTCCAGAACTCGGTCCAAATTGTACCTTTCTAGGCCCTAACATAAAAGAAGGATTAGAGTTGGTGGTGAAGTAGTACAAAGCTGGAGAAGGCAATGTGCATCAAAGCTCACAAAGCACTCTGGAAATTCGAGTACTGCGAAAATGGAACATGGAAATCTAAGGAACTATCAGAACTATCGATCTGCACTTGTACAAGCAAAAAATACTCGTTGTTTGTACAATGGTTATTGTAAATTTGCTACGAGTGGTAAAAACAAACACACCGAATTACGAGTATGACGTCACATTCTAAAACTCATGAATATTTAATGAGGAGAAAACAAAGCAAATCAGTACTGTGACGGTGGTTTGGAAATGTGTTCTTAATTTGCATTAAATTTCGTAAACGTTTTCTTTGATTTTCTCCAAGAAATATTCATGAGTTTGAGAAGTCATTTGAAACACTTGAGATAGTTCTTCCTTCGATTTCCAAACACCTCAAAGTCAGTTGGAAATCGAAGGAAGAACTCTCTCGCGTGTTTGAAATATTACTTCAAAATTATAAACCTTCTATAGCTTTGATAAAAGTCGCAACACTCAAATGAAGTACACCTTTTGTTGTTCATTAACCGCAAAGGAATATTCATTGAAGCGAAGAAGCATTGTCATTAGAGCGAACAGGCATACAATAAGGCGAACGGAGTCTCAATAGTGCGATGGAACGTTCATTAAGAAATTTAGCATTGAATTTGACAATCATGAATATGTTTGCGTGGGTTCATTAACATTTTCAAACTTTCATTAGCGTTTTGGTGCAGACAATAAATCACAACACACATTCAATACAGCGTTTTGGACATTTATTTACGCAATACAATATAAGTATATTGTGCTTTTACGATTGTACATTTTCAAAAACAAAAAAGTGAATTTATCCTTGAATGTGTTCTCTATTTAAACATCTTGAATGATATGTTTGCATGTGGTTGTACCATTGTATGCATTTCTGTGGATCTTCATAGGCCCTCATAAGACTTCATCTGACTTCATTTGGAATTTGGTTTCTTTTTTGAGACATTGCAGCATCCCAAAAAGAGGGATTAAAAAAATCAGAACTGACTTGATATTTATACCTAACGGCGCTTTGTTTGTACGAAATCATATTCACGGCTTGTAAAAAAAATAAAAAGACAGTTAAAATCCTACAATTTCTAGTGGAAAATATACTTATATTGTATTGCGTAAATAAATGTCCAAAACGCTGTATTGAATGTGTGTTGTATTTTATTGTCAGCACCAAAACGCTAATGAAAGTTTGACTAACGTTAATGAACCCACGCAAACATGTTCATGATTGTCAAATTCAATGCTAAATTTCTTAATGAACGTTCCATCGCACTATTGAGACTCCGTTCGCCTTATTGTATGCCTGTTCGCTCTAATGACAATGCTTCTTCGCTTTAATGAATATTCCTTTGCGGTTAATGAACAGCAAAAGGTGTAATATTTTACTAGAATCAATAAAGTACTGTCTTAGGCTTAGGTGCACGAAAAATTAGTTTGCCAAATCGGCAAGTGCACCCAGATATACCAATAATTATTGCTTAAGCCACTTGTTTTTCCAAAGATGTCACAATAAAAGATAACAAAATAACAACAACAACAAACAAGACGCCCTACCCCAGCAAAGGCAACCTTGAGGTTGTTTCCATGGTGACACAACCTCGATGCCTCGGAAAATACTCCAAAATTCGTTCTGCAGATAATAGCCAATTGACCGACAGTATCTCCCATTATTCCACCTGGAGATCGAATAAGAAGATGCAAGAATACGTAAAGTAAAACAGTAAATAAGAAAATTTAATACATTTAAGGGTTGGTGCCTATAATTTTCAGCGCACACGCTTACTGCGCATCTACATCAATGGATTTCCACGGGTTTCTAAAGAAAAACACCTAAAGGTACAGAAAACGTTGGCTTTGGGAGGCTCTTGCGTTAAATTTAAGGCCAAAAACAAAAGCAATAACTATTTTTTATATGGTCAGATGGTTCAATAAGTAATCTTTAATCTAAAATTCAAGTGTTTTGGGCGAACAATACTATGTTTTTACTTTCAAAAAGAAAATAGTTTCGATCGAATCGGATCGGTGAATCAGAGAAGAACTTTTGTTTCAATATTTCCATACAGATAAGCCTAGTTTATCTTAAAGTCAATGTTAAAGTTTAATATCACTCGTGCTATCGAAATCACAAACTCATACGGGGATTGAAACGTTTAACACGATAACTATGCTACAGAATAGTCAGACATTCAAATCAGGAGTTTTGATACCATATTTGGAATGTTAAGGACGTTCATAGGCAAAAGATTCCATCGTCAGATTTTTTAAACATTTTGCATGATGAAAGAACATCATACTAGAAGTAAATTAAGCAAATAAAAATGGGGGTCCCCGACTTCGTTTAGTCTTCAGAATACGTGGAAGTTCACCCTTTTTATAGTAAAAACGCGCGAACAACGTAAACATGGAAAGCTGTCAAAAATAGGTCATATTTTATTGAATAAATAAATTGGTGGTCCCCATTTCTCATAGAAGACTAGAAAATAACCAAATAACTAGCTAGCATTTGAAATTTGTGTTAAAAAATAGAATTATAAAATGTCAATGTATTAAAAGTGTGGACTTGAAGCCTTTGCGTTACGTGAAAATCTATTCCGATCATACACAAAATATGGAAATTTGGTTTTATCCCATCGTCAGATTTATATGTCCTCTAAAGTTAGGTATTATCGAGTACTTTCAAAAAACGAAATAAAAAGGGGGTGCTTATCAAAACATTGGAATGACGTCATCACGATGAGCGCGCGCTCACTTGCGTAGGAATGTCCATGAACCTCCTTAAGCTTGATTCAAGATGGCCGCTTCTATCATATCTCAAACTTTTTGCTGAGTTTACTACCTTTTAGAAGAAATTTACCGAATCTCTAAATGGAACATTTGGAATGTCTGTCTTCAAGTTTAGTTTTGAGATTTTTTAAAGCAAGAAAAAATTGTTTACAGAGAAGAAATTCACCAACAAAGAAAATGGACGACTTGCACTAACAGGTCACTAAATGAGTCAAAATGAGCTCCAGAAATGAGAGCGCCTCAAATTTAGTAAAGGGCAAAGGTTCAGCTCGAAATGTTGACTATAGAAGAAATTAAATTAAATATAGAATCAAATATTTTACAGGGATTTGTACGGGTAAAGTGTTGGCTGGTAAGCTTTTGCCATCCAGCGCATTTTCCCATACAAATCCTTATAAAACAATCAATTTTATATCTAAAACCATTTTTCAGGTTTTGTTTATTATGAGCTAAAACTCCGCATCCCAATTAATGCCGAGATGCTCTTTTCATTTCTGTTTTTTTTTTTTTTTAATTTTGATAAAACTGCTCGTTTTAAGGAGTTAGGGTCACGTGACCAGTTTGTGCAAGTCGTCTATTGTATTTAAATTAGTCATGAAATAGTAATCTCACCTGGTTTACCATTACCAATTAGTGTCTTGCCATGATAGTCCTTCTGTTCCTCAAGCAGAGAATTGGCAACATAGGCTATCTCAGGACCAAACCTGAAAGACTAACAAACAACACTTAACCCATTGTAGTCTCTCAGGTTGAAGGAGTTTTTAAAAAAAAACATTAAGAAACCTTTGTTGTCGGCAAGAAAGTGCAAAAGTAGATTACACTGTTTATTTATGGAATGGAGACCTACTGTGAACGTGCAGTCATGATTTTGACAATAGGGACTTTAAGATTTGCAAAATCTATGACGACGACGTCAACCGGAAGTGTAAATAATTTCTCTCGTGGGGTTCTGTTCATTGGAAATTTTACTCAGGACATTGTCAGTAAAGACAACTCATCCACAAGGAAGACAGACTTTGAAGGCGCCAAACCCTAAAATGAAGTTATTTACACTTCCGTTAGACGTCGCCATGGCAGATTTTGCAAATCTTTCAGTCCCTATTAGTGCCGTGTCGACGACGAAACTTCGCGTTACTTTCTCTTATTTTTTAAATACGGTTTGTCCATGTATTGTTCGGTTTAATATATAAAAAAATATCAAACATTCATGTTCAACAACATTCTTGCGCAATACCTAAAAAAGCAGTAAAACTGATGGGCTGGTCAGTAATAACAGACGTAACATTATAGTATTTTTACGTGTGTTCTAGATAATATATTTCTCGGTGACCGAAATCCCTCTAGCTTTTATAATAAATACTGGGTTTATATGATAAATATACAGGTGGGGAATATATACCTGAGTCAAGTAAAAGGTATGGCTACTCTTGACAGACTCCATGGCGTTTTCAGCTCCGCGAAAGGAGTAGATCTGCTGATGAGGATCGCCTACTAATATCTTGGAGCACCTTTGGGATAGTAGAATATTGGCCACGGCTGAAAGTTAAGCCATCATCAAAGTTTATTATGATGATCAGCAGTAATCTATATTATACATACATACATACTTTATTGAGACTCCCCTTTAAAAGGGCTTTTCACATCCCCACATCATGACTTATAACATAACTTGAGAAAGAGAGAAAGAAAGAAAGAGAGAAAGAAAGAAAGAGAGAAAGAAAGAAAGAGAGAAAGAAAGAAAGAAAGAAAATAGGGCAGGAATAAAGAAAGGAAGGATGGAATGGATGGAAAGTAAGGTTGGGTAGATGAATGAATGAATAAATGAATGAATGAATGAATGAATTAAAGAATGAATGAATGAGTGAATGAATGAATGAATGAGTGAGTGAGTGAGTGAGTGAGTGAGTGAGTGAGTGAGTGAGTGAGTGAGTGAGTGAGTGAGTGAATGAATGAATGGATTTCCTAATGCATGGAGGGCCAGACAGAAGGACGAATAGATGGATACGAGGATGTTCACTTTACCTGGAGTAAGATCCTGGGCCTCATCCACTAAAATGCAATCATAATCGCCTAGAGTAGGTGCACTCAGTTGAAAAAGCTTCAGATATCCTAGACCACATGACAAAAACCCAAACACAGGTGATCATAATCCACAATAATTACTGATCTTATCAAAATCCATTGTTTTCAGTCTGCATTATCCCAACGAATGCATAGAGGAAAATCAGACACATTTAGTTCATTCATTATTGGCTTTGTTTCTATGATAAACAAGCTAGAAAGAAAACAGTTGGATTTTGATAAGAACAATAATTATACTAGATAATTACTGAGGCATTATACCTACGAAAGCTGCGTGCCTCAGTAATTATCTATTAAATAACAACTGAACTTCATTTCTGATATTAAGAGCAGATGTCCACTAATATCGAGCAAAATCGAGAATTCGCGGTCACAGTGAAAATAATGTAAACTACTAATAAAAGGTATTTTTTTAAAGGAAATGCATTTTCGAGCTTTAATTCCGGATGAAAATAGAAACGAATGAGAAAATAGCGACCAGAAACAATAAACACTTGTCGATTTCAGTCACGGTATATGTCGAAAATACCCAATGTTCACGGCCTCCGTATGAACACAAAATACAATAACCCAAACTGATTTTTGGATATGTTCTAGAAGTACATCTAAATAGTTCATGACGTGAGTTTCATTGAGAAAAAAAGTTGCGCACTTGATTAAATTTTTTTTGGCGTAGTAAGGGTCAGATCTATGAGTGAATACCACTCAATTCTAAATATCATCTGACCGCTTTCAATAAATAGCTAAAACCATTATTTTATACCCAATCAAGTCTCAAACATCTCTTCTATCAATTTATAAACATATAGTTTTCATATCTTTTTCTTATTCTGTATGCGTTAGTTGTTTTTGGACCGGTTTGATTCATCTGAAAATTTGCATACTTTTGGGATCGCCGCTAGGCCAACAGTTTTTCTCGGATTTCTTAGATTTTTAGCGGTTTTTTGAAAGACTAACTACACCACGTTTGTTTACTTGGTAATACCTTCCAGCAAACCAAAAATGAGCAAAAAAGAAATTTTGACCGTGACCGGCCGATGCTCGATATTAGTGGACCTTCGCTCTTAACTGCTTACTTATCAATCAAGATACTTTGTACGTTTTGGCTGGCTTGTAAAATATTTGCGATATAATGCGCGCGCTGATTGGCTGGCTCGTATCAGAGGACAGAGACACGCTCAAAATCGTTCAAAATAGTAGCACCATAAATATAAAGATGCTGTTTGGAAACACTTATCATATAGTCTCCTTCACAGCCCTCGATAGTTTTGGTCCCAGATCCTCACGGGCCCTCTCCACTAAAGCGAGGATCTGGGACCGAAACTAATGAAGGCTGCGGATGATGCTATTCATTGTTCATATCTCTAAAGTATTCTTGGAGTATGTCTACTGAGTAGTTCTCACCATCATGTGTCATGTATATGTCTTTGTCATTCACGTCTTTCATTTTATTCCAAATTGTTTTAGCATCTTTTAACAGTTTCTGTGGGCGAAAATAATAATACTAATAAAAATAATGATAATAATAATAAAAGTAATAACAATAGAGTGCAAACAATTAATCCGTGAAAGACTAATTACTAAATAGTACAAAATAGTGCTAATTAAACAATAGAAAACAATGGAATTTGCATGAAATTGTGCTATTTAGTATTACTAAAGTTTCACGGTTATATTGTTTGCACTCTAATAATAATGATGATGATGGTAATGATGATGATAATGGTGATACTGATGATGATAGCAATATTATAATTTCTAACAAAACACTTAACAAATAAACGTCTTGATGTTCTTTACAATACAATAAACACTATAGCAAAACGGCTTTGCACCAGGTTTTGCACCGTCTTTTGCAGTTATCTTCGTCGGCCAATCAAAACGACGGGAAAATAATTTGAATGATATTAGCAAATAATTGCGTTGAAACACTTAAATTTCATAAGCCACGACCTTTCTTTATCAGCAGGTTATTATCTTGTGCGAACGCGAAAGCCTCAAAGATACTAAGAGAATACATGAATGATATTGGAATTCGAATTCCAAACTAAGCAGCAGCATAGTTTTAGAGAAAATGTTATCAAGATTATACGATGAGTTTTATTATTGTTTTCTGATTGTTTGTAGGCTCAGTATTATAAGTATGCTGTAGGCTCGATATTATAAGTGGAAATAGCAATTATAGTGCAACTACGATGAATATGTGCGAATAAACTAAACTAAACTAAACTAAAATGTAATGTCTCCAATTTTCACTTTTTAAACATATGTACTTTACAAGAGAAAACTGGCGTCTTTCATTTCTTGTTAGCATTTTTGGTTAGAGATATTTAAGTTTATGCTAATTAGGAGGTAAGTGACGTCATATTCTCAACTTAGTTTCCTTCTGCGACATAGATTTCAGTATATTTCTGAGAGTATTCGATGAATGTCATTCAAACTTTGCAGTTTTCTTGTATTCAAAATATGAAACATCAAAATGCATAAACTGTGGTTTTTATGACGACACAGTGGTGTCCAGGCGCCTAACAAAGATTTTTTTCCTTTTAACGATTGCTTTGTTAATTTTTAACTAAACTAAATCATGGATATTAAAAGTCCATGTTATGATCCATGACTAAATTTGGGCCTACGATCATAACAGATATTCAAATCTAGCCTCACTTGATACCATCTCTTGTTAAGGCAGAAATTTCAAACACCTGAAGTTTTGATAGGGGTGGCCTGGAACCGAGGCTGTTGCTTCGGCAACTTATCTCTATAGTTGATTTTCTAGAACAGCTAGAGTACCATAATACTACTAAATGTGGTTGATTTTGATTTGATTATCCTAATCTTAGGCCGCTTTAAAACCTTTTTTACTTACTTAAAATTATTGAGAATTTGACGACATCAGGAAAAATGGCCGCCATTTTTAAACTCCGATATCTTTTGAAGAAAAAAAGATATTCTTGGCTTTCACGTCACCTCATCGAAAAACTAAAATCCAAAATATTAACTCCACAAAACTCTTTCTCGAATATTTTGTCCATTATAAGAAAAGCATACCAAGATCATTTTGTATTATCGACGTTTGGCTTTAGATTTATTACGATTCGAATCCGCCGCGCATTTTTAAAGAAATAGGAAATTCGATAGAAATAATACGTTTTAAACTTAGTTGATGATTTTGATGATTATTGTTATCAAAATATTAAAGTGGTTGCAATATAAACATGATTTTCAACCTTCGTGGTTTGGCCGCCATGTTTGTGCACCTAAACTCTGAATGGGACGCAAAGATGGCGGACCTATCAACTGAATTATGAGTATAATCAATCGCTCATATTTCCGTACCTAAAACTTCTTTTAACTAGAACTTCGGCCGAGATACTACTCAGCTACTCAGCTCGATTAGTCTAGCTATTCTGAGTAGCTATTACCAATACCTGTTTTATTATTATATTATAAATAAACTTTAAAAATCATGGTAATAAAGCTCAATCAATCATATAGTTTACGTTGCCCTTTCGGTGTATGGAAGATTAGTCGTATATAAGTCTTAAGGAAATTTTCGATCACTTCGGTCAAAGCCAAGAAAAAACGAAAAGTGACATTTAACTTCACTCTCACAGGTCTTTAATTCCAGGCAAAACAAACAAGGATGTCATAAATCTGATCGTAGTGGCGTTATACATGTACTTCAAAATAACCATTGTTATCACTACTGTTGAAATGTTTAATAATAACGGGGTTCTTATATAGCGCATTTTACATGGTCTCAATGCGCTTCATAATCATGACTTTAAGGGCTGCGCTGTTTAGCAATAAAACAGTTGTACGCTGGGAAAACAACTGAACATAACGTCACTTCTATGCCTTTGGATTCGTGTAAACACACTATTAGGCCAATAAGCGCGCAAACATTTATTTTATAATCTAAAATTGATTAAGACAGAATGACACCTAATATTTAAGGGTTGCAAGCATTCCTAAGAGTGTCAAAACAAAAACATATTGTTTTTTATAGCAGTTCTTTGATTGACGGTCTTCGAAATGCTTTGGCGAACGAAACATTGAACTTCGCAGATCGCACATGAACGATAATGGTTAGTAATAAAACCGACGACCGGCAATGCAACATCATAAAATACAAAACAAACATGAAAAAATAAAATAAAATAAAATAAAATAAGAGACAATGAAATAAAGCTTACAGATTTATAGGTGTCACTGTTGAAAAATTTTTCTTTTTCTTTATCATCACTGGTGAACCTACTCCTGGTGATATCTTCTTTCGTTATATATTGACGAGAAGATGCCAAGAAGTTGCTGACCGTCTGAACGACTCTCTCGGCGTGAATGAAGGTAGTATTGTCTTCCAGTACTCTTTGGGCATCTGTACTCCTTAATGTAGTACCAAGTTTGCTTGTGTATCTGAGAAGAAAACAGATATCTATTTAAGGTAATCGTTCTTTAAGTTACCATGGGAGGCCTAGGCTTCTAACGCGTCGTGTTTCATCAATGTAGTTCCAAAGGTTCAGAGATGCTTACTATTTACCTGGAAAAACCGGAAATTCCGGTTGGAAAAACAACTGGTGTGTGTCATTCCTATCGGAAAGTTCTGGAAAACTTGGTCTTCCGTTTGAGGTAGTCCACTTTTCCCGCTTTTTTCGGTTCTAGACGCGTGTACCATTTTTCAAAAATCAAAGTGAGTTTAATATTGTGTGCAAAGAACATTGAACTATTTAAGCTTAGGTAGTAGGTGTTAGAGAAAGTGTGTCTACTTAATACGAAAGTGCTAGACCGACTAGAATTACTTTTTTTTTTTCTGCCAATATGGTTGGAACCAAGAATTGACAATTTTATATTGGTTCATCAGTACTATCAAAATGTGGGTAGACTTAACCCACCCTACTCTAATCCCACTACGTAGTCCCTGTCCAACTGCATAGTATAAGGATTATCTTGAAATATAAAGGAGAAAAAACACATAAATTGAAATATTACAACTCGAGCTCTGGTTGGTTGAAATTAGCGAGCAGGCGCGTACACAAAGACCAGTAATCATCAATTACGTCATGCTACAGACAATAGTTTGTGCTATACCCCTTGCCACAATATTGCGAAATTGCGAAGGGTAATCATTCAAGCATTTCAAAGCCCAACTTCGCTGCGCAACTCTATCATTTCGCTTAGTAGATTGAAAGTGTAGCTAAACTGAACTCGATGGACCCATGCTCAGTGTTGTTCTATCCCTTAAGGCGTCATTCCTATCAGTGGTAGGTATTTACCGGCATCCAAAAGCTCTAAACGCCAGAGAATGACTCGTCTTTGATTTTACATTTCGTGGAAATATCTTTTCGGCTTGTTGCTGAATAGATCTGACAAGAGTAAACAAAATCAAATCAACAAAGGAGTACCACTCAAAGAACCAACGGACCCTGACCCAGGGGTTAAAGTTCTCTACGATCCCCCCTTGACCCAAGGATCATGTCTTACACCTACACCCCTATCTGACCCCCCTTGACCCATGGATCATGTCTTACACCTACACCCCTCTCTGATCCCCCTTGACCCATGGATCATGTCTTACACCTACACCCCACTCTGATCCCCCTTGACCCTATTCTTCTTCTTTGAAACATAAATATTTCTTACTTGTTGAATGACACATTTAAGAATTTCATATTTGGATTTGCTCTAGTAAATTCCACTAAAGTTGTTGTTTTACTGTTGGTTTTCTATTTTCCTAAAATAGAAAACCAATAAGTGAATCTTGATGTATTGAAAACTCAAACAGCAAGTATAATAATAATAATAATAATAATAATAATAATAATAATAATGATGATGATGATGATAATAATAATAATAGGAGATTTTTGTACAGCGCATTTAAACAACGTCTCAATGCGCTTTACATTAATGACCAGTGGAAGACTTTACGGGCTGCATATTAAGGCACTAGTAGCAGCTGTGCAGCTTACAATCATGAGTGATTTGTTAGTACATTAGTGTTATGCCTCCAAATTGGGATAGGCTATTGAACCGGGAGACAATCCAGTAGTCTTACACGAATAATTCAACAGGTTCTTTTATGTCCCCCATTTTCTACTGTGGGTTAGGAAGGGTTGGGAGACAGGGCCTACGGTTTAAAGTCCTTATCTGAGAAGACTTGAAGGTCTAACCATATTTGCAGATATTATTACAAAGGGAACACCTTCTCCTCAGACCCTGAATATTTGTCCGGTCGAGGCTTGAACCACGAATATCAATATTTAGACACTGAAATGAGGCTAACACTGAGTAAACGAGTCTGTTGTTAAGGAACGCAGTGGTATTTGACGAAAGGGGATTATAACTCTTGTAACTTTCTGTCTTCCTTTTTGTTCTATTTTGTTTTCGGGGAGAGGGAGGGAAAAAAGCCTCTGCCCTGACCTGTTGAATCATTTGATGAAACCGGTTATGAAACCAGTTTTCTGAATTAAACATCTCTACTCATGACAGCTGCAAAGTCTGCTGTAAGATTATTGAGTCCACAATACTCTACACAATACTGAGCATGACTTTTTACGATAGCTGCTGACTATTAATGAGCCCACTATTTCCAATTTCATCAGTTGCCTAGTATTGCTTACACATGCGCAACAGAAAAGGTGACGGTTAGGGGCAGGGTGGACATGAATGAAAAACGTCTGCGCATGCTCTGAATCCGTATGCAAATTAGTCAAAACATAAGTAAATAGAGATTACTCCACGGAAAGTGCCACGAACGATTTTTATTCACGAGTTGCGCAGCACCAAAAAACGAACGAGTGAGCGCAGCGAACGAGTGAGTTTTTTGGTGCGTAGCAACGAGTGAATAAAAATCGTTCAGGCACTTTCTGTGGTGTAATTTTTTTATTTCATACATACTAAGATTTTCTGGGTTTTTATGTACGTGCATCTACGGCCGCGCCGCAGGCAGGAAGCCATTCGAGTGCAATAACACACACTGACATTACGCAAAAAATACGACAATTTCTGTTTAACAATTTAATTAGAAAAACGAATGAAGCAAACAAATCAAATAAAGTAAATATTTATACATAAATAAATAGATAAATATAGATAAATTTAATTTATTTATGAAGTGTCCTTGAAATTATAATTTCTCAAGTTTGAAAATGAAGTCTATATACGAGCTTCAAGTGAAAACTTGTTTACAACAGACTAAAAGCTAGCTTAAATCTTGATGTAAAAATAACAGACACAAAGTAGAATCAATTAACAATTCAATTTGTTCAATTTAATCTTCATCAGAACTGCTATATAATACACGAATTCTTTTCTGTGGACGGATTTCTTGGGATGGTATGGTTGGCGATTGATTCAGAGTGTTTATTGTGATTGAAAACTGTCCTCCTTGGATAACGGCTCCACTAAATAATGCTATTGACTGTTGACCTGTATTGCTGCTAGATTGCTGAGGCTGTGCTAGGGAACTAAATCCAGCATTTTCAATTGGATTTTGGACGGAAGTTGCGTTTGGCAGGCTCAAAACTTTTTCGTTGGATATATTTGCCAGCATATTCGACATGGATTGTTGTTGTTTTGTAGAAAGCGAACTGTAATTTTCTATAATTTTTAGATTTCTGTGGCCGGAAAGCTGTGCTATATGGGCCGGTGGAACTCCGTTGTCGCTTAATGTTTGAACCATAGTTTTTCTTCCACTATGATTTCTAAGTTTAGGATTTTCTATGCCAGCTTTTTCTGCCATCTCTTTCATCAACCCGCCCAGTTTGTTTACACCCACCTTGTTGCTTTTGAACCAAAGTTTGCTTGAGGAAGCGCTTCTGACTTTAACGTTATTTACGGCCAAATAAAAAGGACTGTCTCGTTCTTTCGTATTACCGGGCCTTTTCTGTGGAAACAGTTTGTAAACTTTGACGGGATCTTTTTCACTGCCATCCGTGGCGAACATTTTTGGTGGAAACGGCCTGACATCAGTTGCGTTTGCGCCGGTACGTGTTTTCGTTTGCCTTTCGTTGTATTCTAGATACTCGACGCCACCCGCTGTTTTGTTCAAAGTCACATCGCCCCAGCACATACTGTGATGTTCCTGAATCCCACGAAGTCCGAAATGAAGAGTATTGTTCAGCCAAAGAGAGTTAAGAAGCGCCTCAGGACTTGAAATTCCAAGGAGACCTTTTTCATAGAGGACTTTCACCTCATCTTCTGTCAATGCCACTGATGCATTTGGCTTATTACCTTTGCCTCGTTTCTTTAGCTCTTTTTGCTTAGACTGCAGGGTTTTACGGGTTTTTTCAAATGCCAAATCGTTGATAATACTGACTTGGTAGTTTTTGCGCTTTAAAAATCTTTCAAAGCTAGCAATCATGCCTCGGAGGGACGTTGGCTCATAATTTTTTCCCTCTACTGTACGAACGGTAAGTATGAACTCACTCAGCAACTCATTGAGCTCAGCTGGAGGAATGTTTTCAACTTCCCTGTGCTCTTTCTTGGATTGAAGAAATACTTTAAGCAATTTTACATCTCTGTTGGTCTTAGCTTGTGTGTTTTTGTTTTCTTGTTCATAGATAAAGTCGTCTACCGTTCCTTCTAAGAGTGCAAATCTCGGCATTTCCTCCGCCATGTTTGTCATTCAAGTGCAAACTCGCGCTCGCTGAGTATCTTTTGATTGATATTTCGGATGCCAAAATGAAGCACAATCGTTCACGCTTCTGATTGGACGAACGAGAGTGAAAAATAGTCGTTCTCTTTTCTGATTGGTTGAATGCATATTTGGTACGAATTTTACGCGGGCTTTTTATCGTGGATAAATCTTAGTACGTATGAAATAAATTTGACTTTCAAACATACCTGATAAATTGGACTTCACAAAATGCCAAAACTTAGTGTCCATGCTTAAAACTTAAGGCTAATTCTTTCATATCGTGTTTGTTAATAAAGTATCTTGGTCTGACAAAAGTATACTCTCGAACTTTTTTGTATACATGGAGATAACAAACATCTATTTTCTCACTCCAACTCTTCAAAATTCTTAGAAAATGTGCTGAAATGAACGCATGTTCATGAGTGTTCTTTTCCTCATGAATCTTTCCGATCCAGCAAGAGAAAAAGAAAAGGAGACTCTGTCAGCAGGGAACTTTCTGTCTATTCTCCGTCGGATTTATCATATGGCAATCTTATAACACCTTAAGTAATAAACATCTCACCAGCAAAAGCCACTATCTTGATCACTTCCTCAGGCATTATATTGTGTTTGATGATGGCTAACTGCTCATGAGTTAGTTCATAGGAGGTGCTGTATAATGATAGATGAGATAAATGTAAGCAAATGTATAGCAGATGATGTGCTTGTGAACCAGTTTTGAACGTTTTTTTTTTGCTGATGTCAGCCCGAGGAAAATCATTTATCCTTTTCCTTTGCGCTTTGCGCGTCTCATGGTAGTGGTTTCAGTTTCTGACTTTCATGTTTGTTTGTTTACGATGAAAATTTTTTTCAGGCACTCTTTCTCAGCTTTTTCGTGTATATAAACAATTATTTATTTCACTCGTGAAATTATCCGGCTGTAATACACAACTAGCAGTGTAGAGACGTGTAAATAATTGTCCAAAAAAAAAAACAATCTTTGCAAGATCACCACCATTCTTGCTTGGATACACAAGCACTGTTATCTTTCAAGATGGCGCAGCAAAACGTGAAAGGGCCTACTCTTTATAGAGTGCTTTCACGTGACGTCACAGCGGCCATTATATGGGGTACCAAAACAATACATTTTCTGTCCTCCGGGAATCGTACTCTATTTTTATAGTCCAATCATCCTATGAAATTTTGGGGGGTGGGGTTGGAACAAATTGCAACAGAATTTTTCTCAATGCTGTTTGACCCGTTAGGGTAAGTTAATCAACATACTAAAAGTCCCAAAAAATCCCTTCGGTGGAACATTCCTAAAAACGGCTTTTCATATTATCAAGGATTACACAGGAAGCCCAATAATGGGAAAATATCAATTTCCCAAACAAATATATGTAAACTTGTTTCTTTCTCTAATTTTACATTGTGCTGAGGCACGTATGTCAAAATTAAGTATAATCTTGTCAATATTCAAACAAAAAAGATAATAACTGGACAGATTTTTCAATAAATGCAAATGTAAATACCACAGGAAGCCCATACTTTGTAAATTTATTATAAGATAATTAAATGGGTCCTAAAAATAAGTATTTTGATAGTAATGAATCACTTCTATACTTATCTATCTCTTATGAGTACTTTTTTCATCTATTGAGGATTTAAGAAATTTGAAAACAAACACCTGAATTTGTTTCCAGACCTCTCTTTGGAAAAGGTAAGTGATGCTTTAGAAATTTAATGAAAGGCCAGCACACTGCCATGCCATGGATGCAATATATGGATATGATCGATATCCTCACAAAATTCCAAAAGGCTAAGAGAAAATACAATCCGTTCATGAAATGCTGCCCTATCTTGCTGCCTCGGGACACAATATTGCAAATGATGGCTGAACTTGAAGATAAGAACCCTGAAGTGTGTTATAAGAGTTTCCAGGAGGGTCTACATGTTTGCGCAGAAGTGGATAGATATTGGGCGGGACTGTCTACTGACCTGACCATTGAGCAAGTACTTATGAGAAGTATAAAAACAAGTGGCGGTCTTACCAGGGGGCGTGGAATGACAGAAGTGCAGCGATTGATATGGGTGATGTCCATGCCTATGTGTGCAGCAGTCAACAACGCTATGCAGAGTCTAACAGGTGTCAACTATTACACTAGTGAGCAGCATGTAGACACATCAGTAGCTAGACAACAGCGCGACTTTAAAGATACAATGGAATTCGTTGCCTATCTTCACTCAAGAAATCCGTTCTGTGCAGATCCTTCACTACGAAGTATTTCGACAGGCATAATCGCAAAAGAAACGATCAACGCAGATAAAGCCAAACAAGTAGGAGAAAGTATACTTGTTTCAATGAAGGGTAAGCTTGTACATGAACACACTTTCAAAAAGAAAGTACAAGCTGTAACGCTTGCCGCCAAGACCACCATCAATGTGAAAGGGATGACTGTTCAAATAGATTCCCAGCTCCTGTTCCAAAGGTTCGTTCACGTTTCCACTCGCGGAAGGTATGACATTCCAAAAGAACTGTTCCAGTTTGAAATGTTACCCTCCAGCACTATTTGATGCTTCTCTCCTGCCACCACAGGCAAACAAGCTTGCCTATAGCCAACGCTATCTGGGAGGAAGTGAAAGATAATTTTCCGTCTGAGCTTCCAAAGCAAGAATATGCGTTTGTGCTGGATGGCGGTGCCCTACTTCACAGAGTTTCATGGCCTCGTCATGGTCTGACGTACGATGAAATATTTGACTTATACATGCAGTATATAAGTTTCAGGTATCCCGGCAATGTCATAACTGTTTTCGATGGTTATGAAGACGGCCCTAGTATAAAGGACTGTACCCACATGAGACGTGCAGGACAATATGAGGAGACAGTGAGTTTTTCAACCAGACATAGAGATGAAAGGCAAAAAGGAGCATTTTTTGTCAAATGCCTCCAACAAACAACGGTTTATCCTGCTAAGCGCAAAACTTCAATCAGCTGCAACTACCACAGTTCATGATCCTGGTGACGCTGATCTTCGTATTGTGCTCACTGCCATTGATATGAGTCAATTGTTTCCAACTATTCTAGTCGGTGATGACACAGACTTGCTGATTCTTTTGTTGTACCACGTAAACAGTACGAGCGTACACGACATTTTTTCAAGCCAGAGCCAAAACTAAGATCTACGAAAAGAAAAATGTGGGACATCAAGAAAACAAAGTTGACTTTGGGGCTCCGTAATACTTGGGTGCGATACCACTTCTCGACTTCACGGAATTAAAGAAGTTTAAAATTGATGAGAGTTTCCGTCAGCAGGCAAACGTTTTCGGATGTCAGGCCACCACAAAGAACGATCTGATTGCTGCTGGAGAAAAAGTGATTTTATCTATGTACAACAATATAAACGATAAAACGCTTGATGAGCTTCGATATACAATTTTTTGTCAAAAGGTTTCTACTGGATCTTCATTTGTTCAGCCAGAAAACTTATCACCAACATCTGGAGCAGCTGCATACCAAAGCATGAGAGTGTTCTACTTCCAACAATGGAAAATGAACAACACATTAACACCTTCCAATTGTGGATGGCAGATTGTGGATGGCAAACTGCTTCCTATCAAAACAGATCGTCCAGCAGCTCACAACGCACTTCTTGAGATAATCAGATGCAATTCCAAGTCAAACTGCAACAATAATTGATGTACTTGTAAAAAGTATAACTTGGATTGTTCTTCTGCATGCGGTACCTGTCAGGGTCACATCAGTTGGATTTATAGGTGGTGAATGCATTCAGTACTGTTTGCAAAGATGTTTTGATAATGATAGGGGTTTTTCAAATGATATATTGTTAAATTTCTATGTTTTATAACAAAATAAATAATTTACAAAGTGTGGGCTTCCTGTGGTATTACTTTGCATATATTGGAAAAAACTGTCCAGTTATTATCTTTTTTGTTTGAATATTGACAAGATTATACTTAATTTTGATATACGTGCCTCAGCACAATGCAAAATTAGAGAAAGAAACAAGTTTACATATAATTTGTTTGGGAAATTGATATTTTCCCATTATTGGGCTTCCTGTGTAATTCTTGATAATATGAAAAGCCGTTTTTAGGAATGTTCCACCGAAGGGATTTTTTGGGACTTTTAGTATGTTGATTAACTTACCCTAACGGGTCAAACAGCATTGAGAAAAATTCTGTTGCAATTTGTTCCAACCTAAACCACAGGATGACTGGACTTTATTATGCAAACACTGTGCAGAAAGTTTCTGTTGTTTATGGCTGCCTTCTCACGTGAGTGAAAACGCTCTATACTGTAAAAGTAGTGAAAAAGAATCGCAAAAATCTCCATGTAGTTTGTACTGAAAGTTTATATACCTCTTTTTTGAAATGTAATAAAATATTCTTTGTGTGGCGGGGGGGGGGGGGGGGGGGGGGGACGGTTTTGTTGTTTGTCTTAGGCAGCTGCACTGAAAGTCGCAGTTTTGTCCGGTTGCAGCTTGCAGAAATACTTTGCCACGTACATAGAAGTATTTAACAACAGATAGGCCATATATATATATTACTGCTCAATATATTTCAAATCCTACTTAATTGATTAATTAATTACAATTAAAAATTAAAAACACCAAGAATATTATAATAATATTTAATTAATATTATAAGAATATTATAAGAATTGTTATAGACAAAATTCTACATTTTCATATAATATGTAATCAGCCATTTTGATAATATGTAATCAGGTCATTTATTTTAAGGGGCCCGGTTGGTGTTGTTTTGTAAATTACCTACCTTTGGCAAGTCTTCAAATAAATAAGTAAATAAATAAATAAATACATAAATAAATAAATACATAAATAAAAATAAATACAGAAATACATAAATAAATAGATACATAAATTAATACATAAATAAATAAATTTATACATAATTAATTAATTAAATGAAGAAATAAATACATAAATAAATAAATAAATAAAATAAATAAATAAATAAAATAAAAATAAAATAAAAGGTAAAGAGAAATGCAAGGGAACACTTACCCTCCTGATACTTGACTTATCGTGGAAGAACTCTCAAATAAATGGCAAGCACATATTATCCTGTAATGAAGCCTGTTGATGATAATAATAGTAATGGTGATATTGCTGATGACAATAATGTTTTAAAAATAAAAACAATTGCAACAAGAAAAGAAGTCCTATTGTTTTGTCCCCCAGAACAATTCCTCTAGGAAATCAATGCAAGGCGTATTTTTCATTTAAATAAACGAATAAATGCTACAGAAAAAAAAAAATCGAAAAAACATAGAAAAAAAACCCCCAAAACATAGTGCTAGAGGTTAATAAATGAACAATTTACCATAATCATCTGGAAGATTTACAAAAATCTCTTTTCTGATATATAAGATGTCATTAATTTTGAAAACATTGCTGAAAAACACTTCTACAACAGACGCAATTTTTGTTGTTACGAAGTCATACTGTAGTCTCAATTCACTAATCAGCAAGGACCTTCTCAATTTTAAAAGGTTCATGCTGATTGTTTGGCTAATTTTTGGAAAGAAATGTCCTGCATAAATAAGCATGCGGGAAACGTTGTGTGACCGTGACTAGATACTGTACTAGGAACATCTGTGTTGGAGGCTACACCTTCAAAGTATGAGCTCTAACATTTGAGTGAATTTAAAAAGGTGTACTAGATCAGTAATATCTTTAATAATTGATAATTTACCCCCAAAAGCACCCAAAACAAATGACACCTCCAAAAGAATATATTTTCTTTGGATTTGGATTTTGGGTGGAGGGGATGGGAGGGGTAGAGCCACCCTGGGTGCCATAGAAGTGCTATTGACATCTGATACTGTTGGTGCTTGATCAATAACAGCATTCTGATTGGTCCAGGGGAAAACAATAGAAAGAAGAGTTTAGAAATAAGGTGGATAACTGACAGAAAAATTTTAGAAAATAAGTGGATTTTTCAAGCACTAATAAATTTGCTTCGATTGAGCTCAGGATTTGCTAGAATATGGTACAATAGACAGAGCAGAAAAACGACAAGGCTGCTACTTTCGCCGGCTTTTTCTTTATCTCTCATTCATGCTAAAAACGTTTAGTGTTTTCGTGTCTCTTGGGCTTTAAACTTCACAAAATTCTGCTAATCTCAAGCAAATCTACTTTGCTACATCTCTCCCAATGTTCTGGGTGTTATATCTCAAATATGCATTCCTTAAATTTCCCCAAACCTTGGTATTTTGTTAATCAGCCCCAAAAGAGCCTGTTTATGAAATATAAAGCTTATTAACACATAAACGTCGAAAGTAGAACCCATTTTTCTGCCCTGTCGGTACAATAATCATTCTTTCTTATTCCGGAATATTATGAGTAGGAGACATGAATTTAAGAGAATTTTATTAAGAATATATGCAAAATAACAAAACTAATTTATTATATAGCTTCTTATTAATCCCATATGGGTAACTGTCCAATTATTTTCTTAATTGGAAAGGTCTTGTTGAGATAGGATAAATTAGGCAGCTTATAATTAATAGGTAATGGGATTTCATGCTCCCCAATCAAGAAATAATTAGTCTCGAAAAATTCCTCTGACTTCTAAATTGGATGAGGCCATAGGCCTCATCAAATTTTGGAAGTCCTCAAACTTTTTCTTGTCCAATTATTTCTTAATTGGACAGCATGGAGTCCTATTACATATACAAATTACACAGACGACAGATTGAATAAGTAAACTTTAAGTAAACTAAATAATTAAACTAGATAAAAGACATATTATTTAACTACAATATTGAATGCTAAAAAATTCTACATCTTATTACTGTGTTAAAAGCAGTTTCAAAGGAATCAATAGCTAGCCTGTGCTTTAGGGCATGCACAGTTGAAACTTCTGGTCAGACATTCACAGACTGAAAGCTAACTCCGGCTTTCCTCCCTACGCAAAAATCAACTCCTAAATTCCAATTGGAATGACAGTGCATGAATAGCTACTCTGTAGAAATGCCACTGTTAAATCCCATTTATTTTTATTATCATTTTATTCATTCTTACCCTGAGTTGATTCTTGCCTCAGACTTCATCACCCACAACATTGTCGCAAGTAGATACAACAGCTCAATGATTTCAATAACCAGGCAGTTGGACGTCTTGGACATCATTGTCCAGATGATCTCAGTAATATCTTGAACAGTTGTAGACACGATAGTAAGCAGCAGAATGACTGACCAAGGGTTCTAAACATTAAAAATAAACACCATCCAGTTAATCTAATTTATTCAGTAGAACACTGTGAAATATTTTTGAAAGTTTGAGTATTGAAGTAGAATGCAATGGCCTGAGGGAAGTTATTAGAGAGAGAAAAAAAATTATAATAATATAAATGAAACACTATTTGTTCTATGTTTGCTAGTAAAAATGTTAAAGAGTTTGAAATATGTCAAGCAATTATGAGGAAAAAGGGATACTACCACACCAATAGACCCCTTGCAGCACTTTGGAATTCAATTTCCTGGCACTGTGTAGGTGTAAGGCAGGTAAGGCCAAAAATGATTTTCAGTTATTTATAGTGACCTAACACTTTGTCAAGTGCTTACAGCATGTCTCAAAGCAAGGTTTACACGTTTTTGCGTGTTGAAGGAATAGAAAACGTGAGCGCGTGCTGTGTGCAGTCATAAAGCACCCAGGGGTTGGCAGAACAAGAGAGAAGTGTTAGGAGAAGCACAACGCGTAGCGGAGTGATTCTGGACACTTCTCGAGTGTTCTGCCAATCCCCAAGTGCTTTATAACGGCACAACGTACAGCAAGAAAGTTTTTTATTTCTTTTATAAAATACAAATTACAATAACCATTATTTTAGATAGGAATGACACAACAGAAAGTGCGCGCGCTTGCAATGTGCTCTCATAAAGCACACGCTCCCAACCAATCGGAACGCGACATTCACAACAGTTATTTTATAAAATGAATTACAAACTCCATCCAAATTACACGCATGGACACTGTGACATACATCTGGACTGTACTGTATGAATCCTAAAAGATGGCTTTGTGGAAAAAACACTTCTGGAGTAGCTTAGGTTGCAGAAACATGAAATGGGCTGTTACCCAAAATCTGCTTACATAGTGCAGGGACAAGTGCAAACACAGTCCGTTCGGTGTGTTTGACAGTGTTGCCATAGAAACACCCTTGGACCCAGGCTCCTTGGTGGGAAAACCAGAGAACCCAGAGAAAACTCTTGAAGCACAGGAAAGAGCTAACAAACAACTACTCATGTCCTGTGATGACTCTGAGTCCAGGCATCAAACCCGAAATGCATCAATGAGATACAAACCCTTGTATCCGGGGGGACTCTCTTGAAAAGTGGGTAGGGGGTTTGATGGACGGTTTTGAAAATGGCCCTAAAAGGTATGCATGAATTAACTGAGATGCTGATTTCAGGCCCTAAAAGGTAGGACCACATTTAAAATGACAATGTTTCCAACCATTATATTCTTGTGTGACGTTTGACATTTTTCAAAATGAACAAATCTGAACCTAAAAGGTACGGAGTCAGCCGGGAGTCAGCCGGAGACCCTAAAAGGTACACGGGGTCTCATTTTCGACCCTAAAAGGTCCGTCAGGCCCCCCTACCCCCTTTTCAAGAGAGTCCCCCCAGGCCCTTGCACTGCTATGTTAACTGTGTACGCATTATAATAAAATAATAAATACATCTTTTTTTCCTTGAGAAATTATGAAAAGAATGACTGAAAAGGCTTGACTTGAAATGAATTAAAAAAAACAGAGATGCAAACTTAACAAACAAGAAGTCATTCAATCCAATGGACATAATTCAGCTTTCATAAAAGCGTACTGGATCGCCATCCCTGGAGTAATCTCTCTCTCTCTCTTGTACTCTCTCTAAATATACAGTCCTTTGACTAAATGTTGTCATTTGTCATTTGTTCGTAGGGATGATCCGATCAACGACAACGTTTAGTCAAAGGACTGTACATATTGTTATACCTTACCTCTCTAACTGACTGTGATGTTGAGTTATAAAAAGATGAAATCAAGTGATATTTACTGTGGCTGTTCAAAGCATCTAAGAGCAAAGGATTATTACTTCTAAAACTTTTAACAAAGTTGCAGAGTTTTGGGGTAAAGGCTGTAGGGTCCTCCATAAGGCCTTCTTCATCCATAATTTCTTGGACTTTTTGACGTGTTTTTTGACAGCCCATAATCAATCTGTGATACATTTTTTTCCAATATAAGAACTGTAAAAAAAGGAAATCTGGTTTCAATATAATCCATATAATTACTGTAAGGCCAAAAACGTTATGAGTAACCTAAAGTTTTGGCATGACTTTAATGACTAATATGTAAGTTTACCCCACTGCTGAACTGAAAATAATATTCTAAGGGCCTGAATGATTCTTGAAGGTGTGTGAGTGTGTTGGGGGGGAGGGGGGGCAACTCAAAACTATGCTCCCCAGTCCCTGCATTGGAGTTGTGTGCTTATGAGAGCCAAAATGAGGACCTTCATTCAAAACTATGCTCCTCTGAGTCCATGAGGAACATGATAGCAAACAGGACACTGCAGGTAGCCATAAAATAAAGCAACAAACATGCAGTTGTCCTTGAATTTCAAGTATTTTAAGTTGGCAAACTTAAAGTGCAACTACATGTAGAGTATGATCACACTTCTTTGTTATGGACTATAACGTTATTTTATTCACATCATTTGAACTCAAGTCGTTTAACGGTTAGGATTCCTAAAATAAACACACATATACAAGGTGACTAAAGGAAAGAAAAAATTACACTTGTAAACATAAAATCCAAAATAAAGGATCTGAACAGCGAACTTATAAAAAGTGTGTGTCGGTTGCAGTTGAAGACTAAATAAAATTATTCAGAGATTGATCTCTAACAGACAGTATAATACACTAGGGGACTGAAGAAAACAATAAACTAAGTACTTAGAAGGGAAAAACAAATTATGCAGGTTTGTGGTAACATTTTGTCTTGCTCTTACATGCATTTGCCTGGATTTAAAGACCTTTGTCAGGGAAGTGAAAAACCTTTCTTTTTCAAATATCTTTTTTCCTTCAAAAGATACTGCAGTATAAAAAATGGCCGCCCTTTTTTTCGAGGACGTCATATTCTCAATACTTGAGCAGCCTAAGATTATGATAAGCTATATCTCCAGCCAATTTCAGGTGTTTGAAATTTCTGCCTTAACAAGAGATGGTATCGAGTGAGGCTAGGTTTAAATTATTATCTGTTATGGTCGTAGAAACTAATTAAGGCCAAACAAAATAATAAGTGTGTTTCCTGTTGCACGAATGACCCACGAATTTTCTTGCCCATTTTTGCTGACCCTAATATATTTTTCCCTCCCAAATGCACCACAGGGTTCCCAGTAAGCTCATTTCCACTGTTGTATCGGTAAAAAAAAAAGAAAGCCAATTATTTTCCTCGTGCAACAGGAAACACACTTATTTTTTTGTATGGCCTAAGTGAAACAGACTCCTGCTCATGTTAAAAAATAATGAAGCAATCGCTGAATAGCTAAATTCATTGTTAGCGGCCTGGACACCAGTGTGTTGCCATAGCAACCACAGTTTGTTCACTGTCATGTTTTATATTATGAATACAAATGTACTGCAAAGTTTGGATGACGTTATATGCTGAAATCTATGTTGAAGGAAACTGTGAGTTGAAAATATGATGTCATCAACCTCCTGATTAGCATAAACGTAAAACTTAAATATCTCTATCGAACCAAAAATGCTAACAAGAAATGCGAAAAGCCCGTTTTTCTTTTGCAAAGTACTTTAATATGTGTTTAATTACTAAAGATTGGAGACGTTACAATTTCAGCGATGTGGCACTTTTAGACTATATAACGTACTGCACGCCCCTGACCAAAGGTTGCTAGCTGATTTCCTAATTTTTCACCCTTTCTTTCCTTTTACTTTTAAGACCCTCTAAAGAGTTTTGCCAGTTTTGATTGCAGGCATTATCTACAATGGCAGATTCAAGGGGGGGGAGAGGGTGGTTCAATAATTTGATTATTTTCTCCTAGAATTGAGTTTGCCACAAGTTTAAAGTGAATTTTATATAAATGATTAGAAAAAAATTCAAAAGCAAAACGAAAGTTTACAGTGAGGGTAAATATGTATGTTTGGTTCCCTTATAAAATAATTCCTTTGCCCCCCCTTATTCTCATATACATACAGGAGTATCACGAGGCCAAAGAAAATAGAATCCTATATAATTGTACAATACTATAAATACCTCTGGTTTGTTAATAACATTGTTCCAGCTCTTGCAAACAGCTGCGCAATTCCTCATCAAATCTTGAAAAGGCACTTGACAAAAAATGTTTTCAAGTATTTCCACTGGAAGTTGACCACAAATCTGACCTCCTAAAAGCAAAAGGCAATAATGGTTGTTTTAGTGTTACAAGGCTATTAATAATGGGTGGTCATGCACTAATCATTTTGAAAGTAACAGAAATTGGAAAAATGGTCGAGACAACTGAAGATATATCATAAAAAAGAAAAGAAAATAATAAAGAGTAAAAAAAATTACTGTTGCCATGGTGATGAGGTTTCTAGCTGGTGGAGATGGGGAAGACAAGACAATTATTTCAATATCTTGAAAAGTCAGAGAATTTAAATACCAAAAAAGCATTGATAACTATAATTGATGGGAAGTATTTCAAAACTGGTGTGATTAGGGAAAACGTGACATAAGAAGCTTATTGGTCAGTAAAATTTATATGCAAATTGACTGAGAGCTGATAGGCCTTCATCCAATTACTGGTTGAAACAGAGTAACTTGGGCCAACGGCTACACTGGCTGGTGTGTACTTTTACGCTAGATAAAAGTGATATTAAATAGTTGTTAAAATTGAGTTTTATAATTCTGGGTCCAGTTGTAGGAAGGGTGAATAGTGTTACTCAACAGATAAATCTTATTCTGTGGATAAATTTATTAAATAACAGCATTAACTTATCCATTGGAAAAGGATTATATTTCATAGCACTATCCAATCTTCATATAACCAGCCCCTGATAGATAATCATGTTCATTTGCATAAACTTAAACTTCTATTTTCTTGGGCAAATTCACTTTTATCTTGAAAATTTTAGTCAAACACAAAACAACTAGCCTAGACCTTTGTTAAGCAACAATTACAATATGCATGTCCATGGTGTATACGATGTATCCAGTGGAGTAGACAAGAGGGGCTATAGATCCCTCCCCTCGCCGCCTCTAAGGACACTGCTTTCTGTAGTGTCATTAGCAAAATTTATTCAAGGCCCACCTTAAATATATTTTTGACTGGATCTGATTTAATAGAAAGAACACTAGATATGAATCATAATCATAATCTCACTTCTCATTGGCCAAGAGCCTACAATCAATCCATGATATTATGTGAACTCCACATGATAAATCTGTAGGTGTTCCTGACTTGTCATGACTTGTCATAGTTTATTGAGGGTCACAATAGAGAATGAAATACTGTATGTTTGGCCTATTTCTTCGAAAGAAGAATGAACTCTCTATTACTACAGTATTGAATTAGTTTTTAATTATTGAATTCAGTTTTCGCATGATAACATAATTTGGACCTCGGCCTTTCTATCCTCCTCAGCCTATGGCTTTAGCAGATCACATGGCCTTGGTTTTGATAATTTATGGTATCATGCTCATTCGTATCCAATACTGCAATCGTATATTACTGCTATTAAATCATTATACACAAGTGTTATATTAAAATGTATCTGTGATAGCAAAACCATGCAACCAGGAGAATAGTCTTATGCTAAAAGGTAATATTTATGAATATGAAATCATCACTTTCAAATATGATATTACATTTAAATCCACTTTATTTGAGGAAGGTAAGGCAGACTGCCTGGAGTATTATGCTGTCATGGCAGAAGAGGGATATACAAACATTTCACTTAGGGACGGACCATTAGATTTTTGAAGGGGGGGGGGTGGGCAATTTATATTGTGCAGCAAGCTTTTTTTATGCCTCATGTCTTAGCAGGAATTTTTTTTGACATAATTAGGATATTTTTCTGGCACTTTTCTTATGCACAATTTTTTTTCACACTTAAAAGCTGTGTTCGATTTTTTCCCAACCCCTTCCCCCCTTAAAAATCTGTCCCTTACATGTAGGGGTTTCACAGTGTTTATATAGATATGTATTAAGAAATAGTCAGTCGATCCTTATGTATGAGTCAATTCCAAAGATGCCCATCCCCCTCCCCCCCCCCCCCCCCAGGCAACCCCTCAGGCATTTGGCTTTTTGGAAAAAAATTGGTCAAATTCCCCACCATGCAGGCCAACCAAATGTTCAAATGCCCAACTGTTCAGGCTCCACTAAGTGGTCAAATGCCCACCCCTCCAGTCTGATAAATCTAAAATTTTACCTAAAAAGTACTAAACTGAGCCCATACAATCGAAGTTTTTCTATTCATGGTTATCATATTAAATAAAAAATCTTAAATTTTCCCAATATCATAGGTAACAAATCTTGAATTTCCTCTCAACAAAACAGTAATTTTAAACAACTTAGGCATTTTCGTTTCTTAAAATTCAAACCACAAACATAAGCACAAACCAGGTGAGAAATTTTGCAATCACAGGCTCAAATTGCCACGAGGAAAGTCCGAGAATAAATTATGCAAATTAGATAAGGGCCTCTACATTAAGTCGGTAGTGAAATGTCCACCTTTCTGGCAAATATTCAGCGTAAATTCCCCACTATGAGGAGCTTGACCATGGTCAAAAGCCGGGGGGTATGGCCGGGGAAGGAGGAGGGGGGGTGGGCACCTTTGGAATTGACTCATGCTTTTAAAATATACACGATTAAAAAGCCGTAAATAAGCCATCACATCAAGCTCATAAATAAAAAAATTAATTATCCAAACTTGGTTTAAGTATTTTTGATGTTGTGACTTTGACTGTGGTCTAGGGGGTGGGTGGTGGTGTTAGATTTGTTGCTTCTGAACGTTGACTGTACGTTTGAAGTGTCCTTCCCAAAACTACCAATTTTTCAACTGAATTTATTATTATACTATAATTTAGAAGCGAAACAGAAGTGATAATATCAAACTCACCGCGGAAGCTCATCTTGAAGAGAAGAAGACTTTATGATACCAAAGTATGAAGAGATGAGGGAACGTAAAAACGCGCTTCACAAGCACGACATGATGCAAGTCCAATAAAAAAATAAGTCAACGATTCAAAAATCAACCAGAGCGACTGAAATATCGCTAGTCTTTCTCAATTACTATCTGTTTCCTTTCATTAGCCTTCGATATTACTGAAAGGGATAAAGATGAAAGCTATTTCTGCAAAGCTGTTATATTTTAGGACGGCGCGCGTTATACGTTGAAAACTGGCATAGCAGAAAGACTGGGTACTACCGGAAAATCAATACACGCAGAACGGGAAACCCGCGGGATTTGAGTGGATATCATGGCGGCTGTCTGACGCGGTGATATTTTCCTCTCTAATAAGCTAAGCTAGCGCGCACTCTTCTCTTGTATTGTTATTCAAAATCAGAAAACTGGAATTATTTAGAAATGCTAAGTTTATGCGTTTCTTATGTAGAGGTTTGAATTTAAATTTTTTAAGATATATTCGACAACATTGAAGATGTTCTAGTCGAACTATTCCTACAAGATAATGGACTATCCTAAGCCGTTAAAGCTAATACAAGATGGAAATATAGACGAGTTTGTAGAGTTGATCAATACCAGTGATGATCCAAGATGTATTATTAACGTAAAACACGAAAGATCGAGAGATAATGCGGCTATTGTTGGTGCGAGACATGGCCGACTCCAAGTATTGGAAATATTACACAGGAATGGAATGGACTTTGAATTGTGGAATTGTGATGGTAAAAGAGCGATACATGAAGCTGCCTACGGAGCTCACCTGGACTGTGTAAAGTTCTTGATTAATATTGGTGTTGAGTTTGACTGCCTGAAGAGAGCAGATTGGTATGTAAGTAGATTTGTATTCAGTGTGGAATCAGGGGGGGGGGGGGGGTACTCCCACATATTGAATATACAGGGATGATCCGCTACACAAGGTATGGTTTTTTGAGCTTCTTGTCATAAACAGGGTATGCAATTTCACTCAAGTTCCAAGTTCTTCCTGAGTTTCCTGTCACATTAAGGGATCCTACTTTCGTATTGACAGAAACTGGTTATATGGTCATTAAAAAAACAATACGTGAGCTGACATGATAATTGATACAGGAACTCAGTGCAATAAATTATATCTTTTGTCATATGCAGGGTTTACAAATTTGAGTTTTTTTTATCATAAACAGGGTACATGTACCCCTTTCAGAATCCCAGTGGAACACCCCTACCCAAATCCTGGTGGAGTACCTCCCCCCCCCCCCCCCCCCCTCCCTGGTGTGGATACTGTGAGACCACTCATTATAACAGCTTTTTTCCATGTTCCGTTTGATAGTAATAAAATGCATGCTTAGGAAGTGCCATAAGCACCCACTCATCTTTCTATTTACACTTCTTTGTTGCTTATATCTTTTATTACTGAATGGATAATGGAAAAAAAACTGTTTTATTAATTAATTGTTGTTGGTCAACCTTATAAGTGTACGAGTTGGAGCGTTGATCGGCACAGTAAATTCCATAATTATATACTTGGCAATTTTCCAAGAACACAACACCCAAACCCCTCCCCTCCCCCTCCCACCAAAAAAGAGAAAAAATACTGCTAAAAGAATAAAAAACAAGTGTGCATGCATGCTCTGTGCAATTGAGTATATTTGGGTGCTTCTATTTACAGCAAACAAGTTTTCTTTCATGATTAGTCAGGTGATGGTACAGGAAATCACATAATCTCGAGTACAATTCGGAATTTATAGGTTCAAAAAGGCCTGTCCAATTTTGGAAACTTTCAAAACATCACAAGTATCTATAGATTCCAAATTTACGAGAAGATTGTGCAATTTTTTGTTTATAAAAGCTCAAAAAATTTGAGCAGCTCAATTGGGACTCTACAGAGTACTACAATTTGAGGTTTAATTGTTCTCCTCTATTATCCATTCAGAATTGAGTATTTTTGTTGAGTGTTAATTATAAGAAATAGAATAACCAATATTTTGGAATACAATATACAAGTTATTGCATGTAACAGAAAGTGAGATTTATAACCAAAGTTATTTCATAATATCCTTATAATCAATTTAAATCAAGAATCAGTTTTTTATGATATTGACTGAGGTTTTCAATTTTGTTCATTTAAGGACTCCACTCATGCTTGCTTGTACAAAACCTAACATTGATGTCATTGACGTGCTTGTCACAGCTGGAGCCAGTTTGGTACAATGCAACAAGGATGGCTGGGACAGTTTCCATGTTGCAGCAAGGTACTGTACTACTACTACCACGCCACGTCAGTAAAGTTATAAGAGCCTTTTTAGACATTTCACCAAATGCGGCTGAATGCACATATACTAAACGTAAAGCATCAATCCGTTTGAATACATATTTATTTGGATATGAATAAATGTCATCTCAAAGTGCCATGTCGTACATTTTATTGGATGACTAAACAATAACAAAAGGTTATATCATTAATTATACAATAAATCATGCGTACTTATTGACTGAGTGGGAGGGCCGGATGGGAAAATATTTGGCTTGAGGTCATGCTGTATGGGTCAAGCTCAGCAAGTGATAAGCATAGCGAGGTGGGCTGGTCTGGTTTTTCTGGCCCACTCTTCAACCCTCAGTCTGGCCCCCATTATGTGACTTTTTCCAAAGGTTTTATTAGAGTGCATGAGAAAGGCCATACAGGTCAAATATAAATGATAATTTGAATTATAGGCACCTTAGAGCCTTTGATTGCTATCTTCTAATGTGTAGTTCCAGAAATGAATTACTCCCCCCCCCCCCCCCTCCCATCCCAGAGGAATTTGGAATCAGAATTTCTGGAACTACGCATTGTATGTTTTGTTTTGTGTTTCACTAAATTTTCCAAGATAAAAGTGAATTTACCCCAAAAATAAAAGTTAAAATTTATGCAAATGAACATAATTTTACATCAGGGGCCAATTGTATGAAGGTTGATAAAATTATAGAGTTTGTGAAGAAGAAAATTGGAATTTACAGGGGTAGAGTGGTTATTAAAAAATTCCTCCCTTGGGAGGGGGGGGGGGGGTGGTGGGGAGATATGGATAATTTCTGGAACTTCACAATAAGGAAAAAAAGCAACTGGTTAGTAACATGCACATTTGACTGGTATATATTTATGTGATTTTTTTTTTCTTCAAGCAAATTTTTATAAAATTTCTATTCAATTTTATGTCCTCAATTTTTAATATATATTTTTTCAATTTGTTTATACATATTCTTTTTTTTAATTTTTTAGAGAAGGGCATGTTAATATTTTAGAATACTTACTAAAGAAGCTGAAGGAATCTGGATCCTGGTCAAGTAAGAGATATAGCAAAAATGGACGTACTCCTCTACACACAGCAGGTATGATTGACTGAGACTATGTATTCATGTAGGGAGGGGGGGGGGCTCATTATCTAGAGATTCATTATTGGGAAGCAATGGTGGCATGCATTGGTATAGCACTGCTTCTCACCAATGTGACCCAGGTTCAAGCCCTAGCTGGTGGACTAAAGCTGTCGGGCTGGGGGGCTATAGCCCCCCCAGTTTACTTTTTCCCATACAATAGTCTCATATTTTCCAATCTTAGCCCTTCCACTTCTTAGGGTGGTTGGCGGTCCTTGAGTGGAGGTCCAAGAAATCTTATTCATGTCAGCTAATACTCCAGCTTTGGATTCTCTGGGTATAGAATTATTTTAAATATGCATGTGTTCCAGTAAAGGTCTGTGGAATTTCAAAGTGTTTGTATTATTAATGTTGTGCATTCTTTACTTTATCGTTGGCATTTGTGAATATTTAAACACTGAAATGAGGCTTACGCTGCATGAATAAATGTACATCTGAAACAAAGGAATACAGCATTAATCTGGAACTTGAAAAAATCTATTCCTACCTACCCTATTAATATGTTCTCGTCACTTTAAGGAGAGGGCATTAGACAATATTATGTGCATCTAGGATTTTGAGTAGGGGGCAGTAATGAAACTGATAATAAGTGAAGATTCGTTATTTTTAGGAATGAACAATATTTAATGCTTAATATATCAACCAGCTAATTCCAAGCTAGACAGGGGGATAATGGGTATTTTGTGACCTAGTTCCCACCAAATACACCACTGACAGTAACATTTGGATAAACAGTATATTACATCTATTTTGTTATTGTATCACAAAACACATCCAGCTCTGCATGGTAAGACTGAAGCAGTGAAGTTTATAGTAGACAACTGCGATTACGAGCCCGATGTCTCTGACAGCTGTGGAGCAACACCATTAATGGATGCTCTACGCAGTGGTCAGATTCCTATTGCTGAATACCTCATAACACACCATCAGGTTTGTGACCACAAAAATTGTGTATATGGACATACTGTAACCCCATTTGATACATGGTTATTTTGCTAGTAGAAATCTAGGTCTCAAGCTCAAATTCATTGTCAAAGTGTTTAGTGTGGCCTAAACAGGAGGGGATGTGGACCCCCATACCTCAAATTTTGCATGGACTTACAATAACTTTTTTGTGTTCCAAAACTGACAATTCTAAATGGTTTTTCAATAACTGCATTAATTTAGCTTCCAGAAAATGTATACTTTAATGGCAAAATATTGCAAAGAGTAGCATGTATAGGGTCTGTAGGTAACCAAATCCCCTTCTGATACTGTACCTTGAAGCAGATTAGAGATAAAGAAGACAGAGGCCCAGGGAAGGGGGAGGGGGGGTACTCTGCCAGAATTTGGGTAGGGGTGTTCCACTGGGATTCTGAAGGGGGTACCCTGTTTATGACAAAAAAACTCAAATTTGTAGACCCTGTTTATGATAAAAGACATAATTTATTGCACTGAGTTCCTGTTTCAATTATCATGTCGTCTCTCATATTGTTTTTTTTATGACCACGATAACCAGTTTCAGTCAATACGAAAGAAGAAACCCTTAATATGACAGGAAACTCAGGAAGAACTTGGAACTTGAGTGAAACTGCATACCCTGTTTATGACAAGAGGCTCGAAAAACCATACCCTGTTCAGCTGATCATCCCCGTATAGTCCATATATGGGAGTACGCCCCCCCCTTCCCCGGGACAGAGGAAGGAAAACCTGAGAACCCATAGAGTTGTTACCATGTTATCAAATCCAAAAAAAAGCTTTATCTGAATCAACATTTTGTGCAACACCACATCCTATCTGAGCAATGTCTTCCACAGGAAGCCCATTATTGAATTAAATTCCTTCTTATTCAAGGCATCAGTATATGCATGTGATAAACTTGGTCACCAACCATTTCACTTGGCAGCTCAGACAGGTTGCATTGATTCAATGGATTACCTCATATCAAAACATGATGTTGATCCACAAACCAGAACAGAGAAAACATCCATGACTCCTTTACACTTTGCATCTAAGGTAATTTGTTATGTATGATAAAGTGTCAAGGGGAGGGGAGGGGGAGGCACTCCCAGAAAGGAAGGGAGGGGATGATCGTTGCATCTCTTAGGGGTTAAAATCGTAAAACACTCTTTTTCGGGAGAAAAAAGGGGTTTGTAGCATGTGTGGTATATTTTAGAAACTTTAGAAATACTAAATAGCACAATTTCATGCAAATTCCATTGTTTTCTATTGTATAATTAGCACTATTTTGTACTATTTAGTAAATAGTGTTTCACGGATTAATTGTTTGCACTCTACTTGATTGTTATAAATTTTTTATTTTGTGTAAAAAAGTGTTTTTTGACGTTAAATTAAACCAAGACCACACCCAAAGAGTATCTTTTAGGGGTTAAATGTTTTTTTCTTCTGTGATCATGCCTGCCCATTTTACATGGAAGTACCCCTAACCCCACCCCACCCCCCTTGGGTTACAGCGCTTCCCAATCACACAAGTGATATCGTACAATAGACCCTATTAGAATTAGCCAAATACCGTGGTGTTCCTTGATTACAGACTCACTTTTGCTGTGTTAGCCTTGAATCAGTGTCTAATTGTACACAGATACCAATGGTAAAGAAAAGAATGCACAACTCCCGGGGGAGGGGGGGGGGTACTCCCCTATATTTGCTATACGGGTATGTGCCGCCCTATAGGGTATGGTTTTTCGGCTTTTGGGTCTGGGGTAGGGTATCATTTTTGACATTTTGTCTGGGATAGGGTATCTTTTTTGTCTGGGATAGGGTTACGATTTGGTCTTTTTAATTGTCTGGGGAATAGGTTACGCTTTCTGCCAGCACAAAGACAATATAAACGTTAGTAAATATTGATTGCAATCTATTTAGTAACCGTCTTTTCCGTCTTTTAGTCTGGGATAAGGGTGCACAATTCTTAGTTTTAGTCTAGGATAGGGTCTAGGTCTGAGATAGGGTCAGGGTTTTGAGGTCCTGGCGGCGCATCCCTACCCAAGTTTGGATGGTAGTACCCCCGGGGCACAACTTCAAAAATACAATCACTTTGAAATTCCACGAACCTTCACTGGAACACTTAAGTAATAGAAAAAAATTCTTTAAAATAATTAAAATTTTGGTGGACATTAGTTAAGAAATTTTAATGCCTTAAAAGGCATTACATGACATTCCATAGACGCATCATCATGCCATTGGGAACTGTGTGTTTTCTGACACTGTTATAGAAACACACTGATGTCCACCAACACCTTATTTTGTCACTACAGAAAATTGTGCGATTTTGTGCGTTATTGAGAAACTCTGTCAGTGTCAATAAACTCGCTGAATTCCAAACACAAAGAAAATCACATTGCATGCGAAATTGCATAGTTATTATACCCATACTAAATTCAAGTATAAAGCTCTTTTGTCTCTCTCATGTGTAAAAACACGGTAGCCAGCCAATCAAGGTGCGCTATATATTTCAAATATTTTATAAAGGAAATTACAAAATATTTAACACATAAAGCGAGTGCACTGATTGGGTAAATAAAATATTCGCACATAATAAAATATAAAACGCGCTCTGATTGGCTAGATAAAATATTTAGAAGATAACGCTCGCGCTGATTGGCTTGATTAAATATTAAAATTAAGACGTGTTCGCTGATTGGCTGGCTAACTTTTTATATCAGACTAACAGAGACACGATCAAAACTATTAAAAAGCATTGTAATAGCAATATAAAACGGCTGCTTATATCTCTGTGCTGTGATATAAACACTCTACTCTAGAAGCTGTAGAGCACGCGTTTGCAAGCTTGCTTCTCGAGCTCTAAATCTCCCAGCGTGTTTATATCGCAGTACAGAGACGTGCGCGCATTTAAAAAGTAGTATCTCTTTCGCCCTGAGTACTTAGATTTTGGATTTACCAGTGGAGGAAAAAAAAGATTAAACATGATGAAATCCAAAATCTAAGTACTCAGGGCGAAAGAGATACTACTTTTCAAAGGTCAGCTAAGATTCCTTTACTTTATTTCACATTTTGACGATTTATTGAATTTTGTAAGTAAAATACTAGAAAAATATGAAACAATAGTACAATAGAAGGTTGGAGCGCACCTCAGTTTCGCTGACGTTGTCACCTGCTTTGTCGTTCTGTAGCTTAAGGTCCTACTACCTCACTCTGAACTCACTCTGAAACGGAGTGATGTAAAAGAACCACTGAGGACATATAGAAACCCTGGCAGTGACCACCCTCAGTGTCTGGCCTTTACTAATAAGTTCTTAATGGGCTGATTGTGGAATGGGTACGGAGGATTTTACGGAGTATTTGGAAAGTGTTGCAGTGTACATACCTCGAAGGGGACCCTGAGTCCTATTGTGCAGCACTAGCCCGTATGCAAAATCTCGATTAAATATAACTAGCGCCAGTCAAGAACATAATACGTACCGACTGATTATTTTCGATTGACGGCAGTGAAAAACCAAATGACAGCATGCAGCTTGTAACTACCGATTTCGTAGAATATCGATAGTAGTAACAACATGTGTTTTTTGATAGGAGGGCCATTCACATGTCATAAAGTATCTGGCGGTTTTAGGAGTTGACGTCAATGCACAGGATCATCAAAAACAAACAGGTACCACTAGATTAAACATTACTGGTATATAACAGGGAGCCCAATGAGACTGGAAGGATCAAAATAAAATCGGGGCTATGGGGGGTGGGGGTGGGAGGGATGTAATACGAACGAGTGAAAAAAGCCATTCAAAATGCACTAGAACATTTTTTTCGCGCGCACCTTTGTTTTTGTTAGACAGTGTTTTTCATTTCATTCGAGACCAATTGTAACGAGGGGGCACATTTCCGGTATGCAACTTTGTTACTAAATGATGTAAGTGATTTCCTCGTGTGTGTAAGTCGGACGTGAAGCACAAGTAAACAAAATTGTTTTCAATCTCTCGAGTATTTATTTACTATTTAGTAAAAACACACAGGTAATTATTGAAAATCTCGCTTGCTGATCGGTCGAGAAACTCACACTATCGTGTGATAATCACCTCCAGCGATAATCCAAAATGGCGGCCAGCCGCTTTGTTGCTGTTACCGGAAAAAATGTCTTTTATCTTCTTTTCTTTTCTTTTTTCTTTTTTAAAGAATCACCCGTGTATTTATACTAAAGCAATTATCTGCCTCAGCCTTAGTGAATATCGGGAATATTTACCTCTACACTCGAAGACTCGCGTCTCGGTAAATATTCCCCGATATTCACTTCGCCTTCGGCGAATAACTAGAAATAACTATTGACCGCTGAAAAATCGCTGGCGCATGCTGGTAGTTAAAGTTACCTGTAGGTTCTCGACCAATGAGAATTCAGATAGTGAGTACAATGTATAGTAATCGTTAATTATATGATAGTAAGTTCGTGTACACAAGATACGCCACAAGATCTTCACCATATTGAGACAAGTTTTTCTTTATAACTGCATACATTTTTTCTTTCAGCTCTTCATCTTGCATCAGCAGCGGGACACGTTGAAAGTGTTCGTCTTCTTTTAGTAGATATAAAGGCTGATGCTTCAATACTCGATACGAACGGCAAGACTGCGCTGGACCTCGCTATAAAACCATCTGTAATGAAACTTTTAAAATAAAAAATTAGTATTCATGTTTTGAGTTTAGCTCCGGTCATGACGGGAATACTCCCGAGAAGAGAAAATACTCCAGCTTATCAGCCTCGCTTGCGTACAGACGTATTCTTTTATTTTATTAGTTTCCATGGTATAGTAAGGAATGTACGTCTTACGGAACAATAAGAGTTGATTAAAATGCCACGGGTTTTGGTTTAATAGCTGAAAATTATAACACACAATTGAGAATAAGGCTGAGCAAAAGGAACTCCAAACTGGAGTATTTTCTCTTTTTTCCCTTTGGGAGGAGGGGTGTAGGAAGAGGAGGTTTTGTGAAAGATTATAAGTATAATTTTCTGTCGATTTGATAGGTTTTCTTTGACTACAACTTACATTTTTGCTCCTCGTATCTTGGCGCCGAAATTTAATTTTTTTACAACATCTCACGTAAATAGCACGTTCTGATTGGCCGACAGCTTGTGACAGTAATGTTTTTCAAAGCGAGACCTTAGCTTTAGAATTTACTTTTGAAAATGTCGAAACGTTTACCTATGTTTGCACAAAAACAACATAAAACAAATAAGCTAAGATAATTTGTTAAACAGTCTGACTCTGAGATTATCAGGGGTGTTTTTGCACTGCATTGACAGCTTCAAAGGGAAGGATTAACGATCAAAATTAGGAAAATAAAGTTATTTCATCTTCCTTCTTTACGACAACTTTGGTTTAAGTTTTTGAGTCGAAAGTGTCATTCAACTCAATTCAAAATGTTAATTTCTTCTTAAAACGAAGTGGAAATCATTGAGGTCAGAACTTTTAAAAACGCTTCATGTTAGATCGGTGTACCAAATTATTTTTTTCCGTCTTTGCAAAAGCCGTTGCAAAAGCCATTTAGTTGCAGGTGTCAAGTTTTAACCAATAGGTCTTTGTCTTAATCTCTTTGTTTTTGTTTTTTATTTGATTTGTTGAAGTGTCTTCCAAGATCGTTTTTTGTGAATAAAAAAGACAGCCTAATTTCTTAATCTATCCCTCACAAAAATAAACAAAGAAAATCCCCTATCTTATTTTCTATAGTCTGTCCTCTAAAGGTCTCGAACAATCTTAGCTAGAGCAATATGAAAACGCGTGAAAAAGTGATAATAGATTGAGGCTGCTTAAAGTCTTATTTTATAGCTCTTAAAATGTCTAGGCGCATGCGTCGTATCGCTTTTTTATTTAGTAGGATGTTGTAAAAAAACAAATCGCACATAGATTTTCATTGTCTGTTCTCTTATTGAATATATATGACGTCTTAAAATGTTCAAAACTTTATAGTGGAGCCAGGAGCGCTCGTGGTTCCACTTTAGTTTTGAACATTTTAAGACGTCATCAATGATCAATAAGAGGACAGACAATGGAAATCTATGTGCGATTTTTTTTTTACATTCATGCGGGATGCCTGTGGATATGGTGGGAAACTCAAAATACGAAACGCATATACTCTTATAGACGCCTGCTGTCCTTCGGAATGCAGCTCAAATTGGAAGAAATAACAATAAGTTTCCAATTCTCATGCTTGTGATGGAAATAATTTTGTTTTGCCATCTAAATCACGTCACATGCAAGAGGTACATAGGTTGCTATCAATAGACGTCACTTCCTGTGATAATAGCTGCGTTTTTAATGCCCTGTAGGATTTTGGAGGTTGTTTTGATCTTTTGTTTTCTGGTTTCATGTCGTAGAAATAATCAAATACAATAGTTTGGGGACTTATTTTGACATGTTTTGACTTAACATCCGCTAGTTGCTCCTCAGTCAACCGCTTGTTTGCCCCCCAGTCAACTCCAAAAAGTCACGTGATTGATAGTAAGCAATTCGCGGTAAAATGGCAAATTGCTCCCCTCCCCCATCCCCCCTGTGGTCAAGACCTCGCTACGCCACTGTTTGCGAGGCAATCTCGTACCCAGAGCCCACGTTCCTCATGGTCAGCACCGAGAAACGAGATGCTGTGGTTGTAACCGATTTTCAGTTGGCTTCCGGTCCGTCAATTTCGGACCGGAAGCTTCAACTGCGCATGTCTTAATCAAAGGTAAGCTCAATCTCGTACCCAGAGCCTGCGTTTCTTCTGGCCTGCGGCGAAGAACGAGGGCTCTGACATAATCCCTTTTTGGCGCATGAGCAGTTTTCCGGAAGTGAAATATAATGAATGAAAATCATGCTTTCAAACAGAGTTCTGTGTTTATTTCGATCAAAATAAGAATTAGAAATCGGGAACATATTTTTTTTATTTTTGGCAAGTCTTTTAGCGTATGCGCTCTTATACCGGAAGTCCAAGAAATCCTGGTCTCAAAGAATGGATTATGCCAGAGCCCTCGTTCTTCGCCGCAGACCAGAAGAAACGCAGGCTCTGGGTACGAGATTGAGGTAAGCTGATGTTTGGGTTAACTTTGATCTTCAGGGATTCAAATTGCTTTGGACAAACGGTTATCAATTATTGACCTTTTTAGCTTGACTATAGTAGTAAAATTATTTATCCTTTGCCTTCTTAAAGTTTATTTAGTAAATTTTTCCCCCGGGTACTAATTGCTTGTGCTATTTTGTAAGTTTTTAAAACGTTTTTTTGAGTTCAAATCATCACGACAAATACAAGAGCGATCGGCCGCGAACTCGACTCGCACTAATCATTGTGAAAATTTCCTTAAATTCCAGTGTCCTTCTCATCTACTTCGGGTATGTGAAGGATTGATTATCGTACCATATTCTAGCAAATTTTGAATTCGACACAAGCCAATTTAGTGCTTGAAAAATCCACTTATTTCCTGATATTTTCGAGTCTGTTAGCCATTTTATTTCCAGAACGACTCTTTCTATTGTTTTTCCCCGGACCAATAGGAATGCTAAAAAAACGGTTGCAACTAGAGCCTCTCGTTTCTCGGTGCTTACCATGAGAAACGTGGGCTCTGGGTACGAGATTGATTGCAAGGGAAAAGCTTTACAGCAATTAGGATAAACTGAGAAAGATAATGATATGCTGGTACCAACATTAACAGTAATCAGTATGAATGGGTAAAATGGGAACTGGGAATTGCCTATTTTGCACTCGGAGTGAGGAAAAAAACAAGGTGGGTATAGGAAAAAGGTTTTTTCGGATATGAAGGAAAGTAGGATTTGTAAAAAGATTAGGAAATAGGATTGAAACCACTCCCCTTCAGGGCCCGACTAGCCTCCTTTGCGGACGTTATTTGTGTCGGTCTCTTATCCCTCCCCCGTTAGTTGGAGGCTAGGGCCCGACAGTCGCGACAGGGAAATTCGTTAACAACGACAACAACAATAATAATCATATTAGTTTATTTCGCCACATTTGCAAGGTAAATTGAATAAAAGTGGGGGTCAAAAATAAATATCAACATAAGCACAATAGTAGCATTTATTATATAATTACCAATGAAATATCTATTTTTCTCTATTTCGAAAAATTGATATCTTCACATGTGAAAATAACATGTTATTTTCACGTGTGAAATAACACCATTGCGATGGCTATTCAAGAATACACGGAAAGAGTTGCCTGAAAAAGCCAAAACATACTTTCATTGACAATTATATAATAAACAGAATATTACATGGGCGCTTGGAGATACGAAATTTATCTTCTCGTGTTGAAAATCTCTCACTCGTTCGCTGCGCTCACTTGTGAGAGACCTTTTCATCACTCGAAGATAAATTTTGTATCTCCGCGCGCCCATGTAATATCCTCTATATATTAATGGGGTAAAATGGTCAAAGAATACCTTTCTTAACAGGCTACCTGTGGTAAACCGGTCATAAAATACCTTTCGTCCTGATTCCTCCCCTACAAAATGTCCTGACTCCTCCCCTACAAAATGGACGAGTTGCGTAATTTTAAACAAGAGTCTTCCGGTCCTTAGGGTTCCAGTTCCAATCAATTAGGACTTCCGGTGAAGCACTCCCCACCCGCTTCACACCATACCCATATACTCCTTTGCTCGGGATATTCTCACATGTGAATCGCAGGCGATTCAATGGTTAGTTAGGGTGATTCGATAATTAGTGGAGTAGGGTTCAAAGAAGCCAAAAAGAAATGGTGTTCTTAACGTAATGGGGCTTGGGAGTGAAGGACATGTTGACGTGTATTGCTTGTGTGTAGCATTACATTCTGGAATCGAACCAGAGCCTCATTACCTCTGATGACCATCTGTAATTTGTGTAGTGCAAGTGCGTGTGTTAAACGTAGTGTGGATTGAGTATCACAGGAAAAAACTATGAAATTTCATTTCGACAAATTGGGAAAATGTTTTTGAGAACATTTCCTTATAATGGGATATTATTGGGAAACCACAGATTACAATGTTAGGAATCTATTGGAACTTTTGAAGCTGTTTTTTCTATATACAATTCTTTCCCAACTTTCTCAACAAATTGTCCCAAATGAATCCCATTATTGGTAATAATTTGAGATTACATTTCCAATGAAATTCCAGGCTAGGGAATTGTTTGGAAATATTTCCCAACTGAATCCCAAAAATGGGAATTGATCATGAACCACAATCTTGTTCCCAAAATAATCCCATACTTGGGAATGGTTTGAAACATTTCCCAACTGAATCCCAAAAATGAGAATCGAACTGCAATCTTGTTTCCCAAAAAAATCCCATGGTTGTTTGGAAATATTTTCCAACTGAATTTTAGATAGTTACCCTTCGTTATCCCCTATAAGTGAGATACTAAGTGAGATAATATTATAGTCATTTAAGAATACTGTGACTGTTACAAGTCAGTTATGGAGTAGCTCCTTGCCACTGTGAAGAGCTTTTCGAACTGCCATCAGCAATCCCGATTAATGAATCCCATGGGACAACATTTCTTGCACATTTTCCAGTTGTTTCTGTAACACAAATGTTTGGCATTCTTGTACTTTCCACGAAGAAAAACACATCCACAGTTTCATTTGTGTGTTGACATTGTGGGCATGACCATACCAAATATCATTAGCCTCTACACCTTGAATGAGTAGCATATCCCCCTTGTCTGGAAACACTGGTACAACAACATCAAATGGAAGCTGCTCTTGATGCCTCTGATAGTCAACAACACTAGATGTTTCTTCTTCACATTCATACAGGATGACTTTTCTTAGGATGCTATTGACATCACAAAAAATTGGTTCTCTTAGTGGGCTGCTCTGAACCTTTGAAAACCCACTCCAGAAATTTCTTATTTGGTGTTCAAAAGATTGGATGGATTTTTTATCAAGGTATGTTTCCTAGATTCACCAACTATCGTTTAAAACAGTTTTCTGTTTTTCTTTGTTAAATCCAATCGAGTAATTGGAATTTATTGGCGGGGACAGATTTTCGGCAAAAACGCACGGAAAAATGAAAAATCACACCTTTTTGACGCCTTATATCTCGATAACCAATACAGGGACCCCCTTTTTTTTTTCCATTATTTGAAAGCCCTAACAATAAACTTCAAATGGCAGAATTAAAAAAAAAATTCATAGAAGAATTTTGAAGATCCGGTGCTACCTTAAAGGTTAGCAAGATACCGAACCTGGATACGGTAACTCACAGACTACATAATAGTCCCAATAGCCATAACAAGCCAGCAAGACCAACACCTGCCTTTGGAACTTTTGCCATTTCTTTATTGCAGTTTCTGGACCCCAAAGTTTCAGTGTGCTATGGCTGTAAAGAATCCCTCAAACCAGAGGGCAAAGTTCCATCACCACCAATCGACTTGACAATTGTATCTCGAGTAAGGAGAGATTACATCAAAGATGGTGTTTCGAAAACTTCTCCCGATTTCTCATTTCTCTTATATTACCATTTAAATCCGAATTGCGTATCTGAGCGAGATCTGCATTCATCCGCGACTCAAGCCTTGACAGTGTTAAACTGGATTCCACTGGCCAAGAAAAGAACAATAGACCGCTGTATTTTTGTTTATAAATGTTTAACTCACTTAATTAACCATGACTTTGGCTTTTATTCATTATCACAAATCCATTCTTATAACACAAGATATAAGGACAATCTTAGTTTTGAAGGTGTTAGGACCAACTGGGGTTTGTTTAGAACAGTTCTTCATTGTTCTAAAGACTGGAACTCTTTAAATTTAGAAGTGAGAAATATTGACAGTCTGAAGGTTTTCAAAGAGAAGCTTTTTAAGATTTTTTCATGATCATATCACGAATTTAATATGGTTTTTGGAATTTTCGACCGAGTCCGGGGCGTTGTGGTCGCGCGCGCTGGTGTGGGCTTGGGTTGTTGGCGGAGCGATCTGGCGTGATTCCTAATTCGTGAATCACGCCAGGTCGCGCCGGGTCGTTTTTCCACGCCTTGGGCCACATATCGGCGCGCTCAAAAAAATTTTTTTAGGACCTCCTTGAAAGTCATTTTTATGAGTGGAGTATCCTCATTAAATAATAATATTATTGTTATTGTTATTATTATCATTATCATTATTATCACAGAAACATAACTTTTTTATTCCGTCACTGGTGCAGGTACCACCAGATTTGCTTCCATTTTTAGGCAGTGGTCATGTCAATTTTCTATATGAAAGACTGAATGTAAAAGTTGAACTGAAGCAAACACGAAATATATCAATCAATCAAACCGTGTAACCAAAGAATAGAAAAAAAAGAGGGGGGATGACAATTTTGTACTATCAATTTTTTTCCCCTGTTATTCGTGTGTGATATAGTTTCATAAATCCCTGAAATAGATGTTAGTAAAGTTAGTACTACACACTTGAATTATGTCAATAGTGACCAGTTGGCGGATTTTTGTTTTTATGTTCACATATATTCACTATATTCACATACGTGTCGCGTGCAATTACCGTGACCTGTATTACCCAAATACTTAGGCTGCATAAGTTGCACAATCTTTAGTTACAGAGACCTTTCTCACGAAGTATGTCACTTAATTCATTTTCTATGGAATCATTCTGTAAACCTAATACTTAATAGTCCAGTAAAGGCATTTTTCGAGCGACATACCTCGTTAGGCGTGATAATGGAACTGTCATTCCATCAGGTCGGGTTCAAATAACGATAAACAGCTGTCAGTCAGCCTTGAAATCATTATTAACAATGCTGCCTTGTCACGAACAATACTAAAATTAGATCTCAAAAGAAAAAAAAATTATAAAAGTTTAATAAAAAACATCGGTCCGGGTTTTACAGATTTTGGGTCCGGGTTTTACGGATTTCGGGTCCGGGTCCGGGTCCGGGTCAGTTTTTGCGTATCAAAGGGCATGGGGTAAAACATGGAGTGGACACTTGGTCTCTTGGACCCTGGACTGTTGGACTATTCTTTGGACCCATGTTTGAACCATTATATTTCTCATAACTATTGGTCATCATATTCATTAGTCTTTTTCTTTTTTTTTTTTGAAATCACTTGTAAGGTTTTTATTTTGCTGCCATATGATGGCCGCGTTCAAATCAATTTATTTGCCTGCATACCGAGCTTGCTTTTATCTCCCATGTAAAATGATACTTAACTTGACGACAGATTTGTAAAGTAACTCTAGCTGAAAAAAACAGATATAATGGGCATAAAAATGTTGAGGGGTTTTTGTCTTTTTTTGTTCTATGACATTCAACATCGTAACAGAAGAGCGCGGTAAGAATGTATGGCCAGACTGACCGTTTGCCAGTGTATGTGGTAGGTAATTAGTTTTGCTAGACGTTAGGGTTTGGATAATAAGATAACAAGGTGACGACAAGCGCGATACTGGGAATATTGAAGGGTCGTACAAAGGGATCTCAACGTATAGGCTGTCTTTATACTTTGTATTGCATGCACGTGACTTGAGAAAGAGCGAGTTGTGTGATATGAGAGTAAAAAAATAACAAAGTTGTATAAACTACCTCTCTGACGTTGATTAATACAGGTAAAAACGAAGTACATATCATATGCTGATGTCGTTTCTGGTAACGGTAAGTAAAACGCAACTATAGGCTTTCACTCAATAGCGTCTATGATACGTTGGGTTATATATTTAAAGGGTCAGTCCTAACCAAACATGTGCTCTTTGCTCTATATCCAGAATCTTCTTCTGACGATGGTGATTTAAAGGTAAGGTGAATGCTACTCTGTGTGGTTTAATTCACTTAGCGCACGTTTCTGGATTGCTGATTGCAGTTTTGTTTACCATTGCAATTTTTTTTTTTTTGGACAAAATTAAAAGCATGGTGTTTACGAAACCTATTTAAAATCATCCCGGGTGTTTCATCTATTCGGAATGCATTTCCCTGATTAGTCCTGCGATGGCATTACAGTCGCTACTATTATTAAATGTAAAAAAAGTTAGAACACCCTTTATTTCATAGGAATCTAATACGTACATTATACTTATAGCGCACTGGCAAGTCCGCCTATCCATCAAAAATACCGCAAGAAGCTGCGGAATGATAAAGATAAAGGTATGAAAACGTTTGTTTACTTTATAGGATAACTTAACCATCTCTTAATCTGACTCACGTGCACAGGTAAGATAAAATCTCAAACTCGGCATGTAGAGGCTTTAGTCTTGATAGTTTTAACTTCTTTGAAAAGATCATCTCTTACTTTTCAGAATTCGCACATTTTTAAACTCCAGTATGCCAATATACAATTTTACTGTATGGTTTTAATATTCATAATAGTTCTTTTCTTTTTTGGTGTATTTTGCACACAAATTCAAATTTACATTTGATATGCTTCGGATTTTAATTAACACTATTTGCATTCCAGCATCACCATCCCCGACAGTCCGGCCAAGGATCTATACGATGAAATAAAGAGGTAATTTACGACAAATACAACAAATTAGCCTCGATCAAGATGCTATAGATTTCTTTCTTTTTATCACTTTTTAATTCATTCTCACTTGTTTATAAAAAATAGTGATGAAGATGGCGATAATGATGAAGATGATGAGATTGAGTTCTTTAAGGAAGAACCCCTTCTGCCAATACACCAAAAGGGACTGACCAGTGGCATTCCATCCAAAAAGGTGGTAGAGATTCTTTTGAATCCTAACGAAGACCGTGTTGCCCGTGCTGTCCCAGGTGGAACCAATAGAAACGCCTCATTTGTTATTGACGTAACTTCACAATATGTGGGGCACTTGAAAAATATCTTGGCAGACGACCTTGGAGCATGGCACCCTACTGGCACCAAACAACATTATTTCCAGGGACCCTCGAAAAGGAATCCACCCAAAAAGATCACACAAATGGAGTTTCAAAATTCATCTGGTGGACTAGGATTCCGTTGCCCGAGAAACTTCTACCGCAACAAGTCGTCCCCTGATTTACAAAGAATTGTTATCTATTTAACAGGTTAGTGTATGTGCAGGGCAGCAATTTATTTTTTCCATTCATTTTCTGCCCCCTTCATATAATACCAAAACATGCCCTCTTCCAATTTATGTCATTCCGAAGCTAATATTAATAATCATTTTAGGACCCAATGGTAGCACTCACCCCATGGTTTTTGTGCAATATATATGTGACAATGGCGAGCATGACATACAGGTCAATGCCCATGGTAATTCCAAGAAATCCAAAGAGTACTACCGTACCTCTCACACCACAATAGAGAGACTTAAAAATATTTCTCAAAATAATACGCCCAAAACAGCTTTTTATCAGAGTATCGAAGAAGTGGGCACCATCTGCGAGATTCATAATGCAGCAAGCCACGCCAGGGATTTGCGGCATAAAGAAAACATAAAGAAGGAGTTAAAGGAAAAACCCACAAATGATTTGTTGGAGTTGATGGAGATGGCCAAAGAAAGCGACAGGGATTCCAAAAAAGCGTTTGTGCGTAAAGTGGAAACATCAAGAGATCCCTTCGTCATGCTTGCTACAAACCAACAGTTGAAATTTTGTACAAACCCGTCTAAATTCAGTGTGCTGGGCGTTGACCCTACTTTCAATTTTGGAAAGCACTATGTTACTCTTACAACCTACCGTCATATTCTGCTGCGTAACAAGCGTGGTGAGCACCCTGTACGAATAGGACCCACACTGGTCCACAACAGGAAGGCAATCGAAAGCTGCTATGAGCTTTCATCTACTATGGTGAAACTAAACAAAAACGTTCAAAAGGTCCTTGTATATGGGACAGACAGTGAAACGGCTTTAGCAGAAGGCTTTGGAAGACCGCCACCTTTTGCACAACATCTCCTTTGTGATATCCATATGAAAGATAACATTCAGTCGAAACCTACCGAGTTAGCTATACGTGGTAAGGCTGCTGAAGAAGTACTAACGGACATTTTTGGTGTCGATCTTAGTAATAACAGAGTTCCAGGCCTTATCGACTCCAAGAGCGAGAAAGAATTTGAGACAAACAAAACTAATCTGAAAAGCAAATGGTCATCATTCCACAACCAAGGAGAGCGTTTCTTCAACTATTTTGAAAAATACGAATCAGATCCCATAATGAAAACAATGACGCCTGAAATACGAGCTATGGCTGGATTAGGTTGGCCTCCAGCTGTTGGGTTCCCTGTGTTATTGTTACTAGCTTGTAACCAAATATAAGTTAGTTGATTGATTACATGCGGACTCAGATAGGGGACGCTTGTCGAATAAAAAGGATACGTTAAAACCAACTTCACATGGTGTCAGGAGCGGGATATAAATTGTAAATTATCTTCGGAACCAGTAAGGAGACAGACAATAATCGAGAGGACCGACACAAGCCCCAATGGCCAGCCACATCCCTCTACCTGAGAAACTCGAGTCAAAGAGACCGAAAGCGTGGAAAACTTGGATCGAACGTTTTGACTTCTACCGTATCGCTTCAGAGTTACATACTAAAGGAGATGCAGTCCAGGTTAGTACGTTAATTTACGCCATGGGAGGCAACGCTCACGAAATCTCAAAAAACTTTCCTCTTGGTGCAAAAGACGTAACCTACAAGAACATGGTGAAATGCTTCAACGATCATTTCATCGGAAAAACCAACGTTATCTACGAACGAGCTAAATTCAACCGCCGCTGTCAACTAGAAACCGAGTCAGCTATTGACTTCATAGAAGATCTACACAAGTTAGCAGAATCGTGCAATTATGGCGACCTAAAAGATGAGCTTTTTAGAGACAGATTAGTTGTTGGAATTCGAAACGATGCTTTGTCCGAGAAACTGATGAGTGACGAATCCTTGACGCTCGATCAAACAATCAAGAAGGTCAAAGCATCGGAATTGATCAAGGAACAACAACAAACGCTTAAAGCCGGGGAGTCTACAGATGTGAGAGTGGCTACTATTCATAACAAAAAGCAAAACTCATACCGTCGATCGAATGTGGAACACTCAAGCACGCAAGGAAATCCCCAACCAAAACCTAAGAGCTCTGATAAATTCTGTTATCGCTGTGGGAGATCACCGCCGCACCGGCGCCAAGATTGTTCTGCCTTATCAAACAAATGTTATCACTGTCAGAAGATCGGACATTATGCTTCTGTTTGCAAAGCAAATAGTGTCAGTGCCGTTGAACAAGACAGCGATAGTTATAGCAGTGATAGCAAAACCGGAAAATTTCTTGGAGAAGTACGATCACAAGAGAACACCGACTCGAAATGGCACGTGAAACTCTCCATCGGAGACACGGACGTGACATTTAAACTCGATACTGGAGCTGACGTCACCGTCATACCCGAGAGAGTTTACAACAATGCACGATTGAAACCACTTAGTAGATCTAACCGCAAGTTATTTGGCCCAGGACATTCACCGCTCTCTGTTAGAGGAGTAGTAAAAACACAGGTCACAACAATGGATGGGAAATCGGCGGCGACTGAAGTCTATGTGATCGACGGCCTCAAAGAACCTCTACTGGGTCGCCCTGCAATTGACTCACTCCACTTCGTCGAAAGAGTGAACGAGGTGAAAACCGGAAATGTAAAGGAAGAAATCCAAAAACAATATCCAAAAGTTTATTAGTGTAGTACACTATTTAGTGCTACCCTCATTAAATAAAGTTGTTATTATTATTATTATAGCCAAAAACATCACGCTTCGCCGTTTACAGTGAGAAAGACCTTGACAACATAGTTGATGAAAGCCAAGCAAAATCAACTAAATATGCCACAGCATACGCTGTACCGGTATTTAAAGGTATTGGTTTCATTCAGAATAACGTTTTTCATGTTTTTTAATTGATAAAACTGGCTATTTTATGGATAATGTCACAAAATTTGCAATTTTGATTAACATGTTACGCAGTGGGTGACTTGCTGTGAATTCACACGTGCAAATCAAATATTTACAAAAAAAACTTTTCAGCGAATAATCGTGCAATTTGTTTATACTCTTAATTCAGAATGGGCTTCCTCAAAAGGAATTGAAGAAGAAATAGCAAACATGAGCAAACAGGAGCTCAACTACAACCTAAAAAGTTTCTACGCCGAAACTAGAAATAAGGACGGAGAAAACTATACATGTTCAGGAATGGCATAGAGCGCTTCTCAACAACCCACCCCATAAAAAAAGTTTTCATACTGATCACTTGCCACTGATCCTGCCTTCAAGCAGTCAAACCAAATCCTTGATGCTAAACTTAAAAGCATGAAAAAGAAAGGCGAGTCAAATGTTCAACACAAACCTGCCATTGAGCCAGAAGACCTTCGCCGTCTAAAAGAAAGCCAAGCTATAAGTCCAACAACTGTAACATTATGTGATAGTGTGACAATGCATCTTTGTTTAACTAGTTACGTTATAGTTAATCACATGATTGTAATCGTATATATATACACATGTACGCCAGATATATATCAGTTCGCGTACTGATCAATACATGTAGTATAGAGTCAAGATAAAACAAATAAATCGAGACATAACCAACCGAAGACTATCACATGGATGTCAGAACCGGGATCAGTTAACTTACTTCGAAGAACCTATTTGTAAAGCCAAGTCTTCGAGAGATTACACCCGGGGATTACACAACAATAACACCGAGGTCAATTTTCAAGTCGCCGCCACGCATCATCGTATTCATTAGTATATACATCGTATTGTTCAGCAAATCCAGTACGAGAATGGGAGATCTTTCAGGTTTCGAAGCCCCAAAGATGGATTGGTCGTCTGGACCAGATTTATATAACCGTTTCAAGCGTTTTAAACAGAAATGCGAACTCATGTTTGATTGGCCATTGAAGGGCAAAACTAAAGAGCAAAGGATTAACTACCTACTGTTATGGTCAGGAGACTATGGACTAGATCTATACAACACTTGGACATTGGACGAGGAAGAGCACAAGGACATAAATGGATATTGGAAGAGATTTGAGGATCATGTTAAGCCACAAGCAAACCATATCTTGAACAGATTTAATTTACGTAATGTGAGACAAAACGGCAGACCGCTAGACGTCTTTCTGACAGAAGCACAACTCATCGTACAAAGTTGTGGATTTCCCGTCGAACTACGAGATGAAATGCTGAGAGACACTCTAGTTTTTGGCACTGGCTATGAGACTGTTAGAAAGAAATGCATTGCAGAGGGAAATTCATTGACGTTCCAGAGAGCGAGGGAAATCGCACGAACCGAAGAAGCAACACGTGAACAACTTGTCGCGATGAGCAACGCAAGCCATGAAGTAAATGCTCTAAAGGGTCCACAGCGACAAACGCAAAATCAACGCAAGTATGAACAGTACCCTACGAATAAAGAAACTAAATCGACGACCAAGTCCACATGTCACCGTTGCGGGAATGAACAGCACACAGCAAACCGGAAATGCCCCGCCAGCGGTGTCGAATGTCATTACTGCCACAGACGAGGACATTTCAGTAAGATGTGTAACAAGCGCAGACAAGTACACGAAATAAACGAGGAACCAAGTCCTGAACACTGTGAAGAAGATTTTAAAAGATTCTTTATGGGATCGCTTGAAGTCGACGGGTTACAGAGTTCAAGTCGCAACAAAGTGATTACAACCGTTAACGTCACAACAAGGCCATTCCACAAGAAAATGACAAGGTTATCATGTAAACTTGATACGGGCGCAGAGACCAATGTTATGTCTAAAACAGACTTCGACAAGATAATCGCTTTACCGAAAGATAAAGTACTCGGGCCACCACATATTCTGACCGCGTATGGTGGACAGGAAATCCGTTGTATCGGTACATGTGAACTGTACGTACACTACAATGGGAATACTACGAAGGTACCCTTTACTGTAACAGATGTACAAGGGCCTGCCATGCTTGCATGCAACACGTGCGAACAACTTGGACTCGTTACAATCAACTGCAGCATTGAAACATTCAACAAGCAAAAAGGAAAGTTGCAAGACAACCGTCCTCTAACCAAAGAGAGACTCATACATGAATACAAAGACCGTTTTGAAGGTATTGGTACCTTTGAAATGAAGCCATACCACATCACCTTGGACACAAGAGCAGAGCCGGTCGTTCACCCTCCTAGAGCAGTACCTATACATTTACGCGAACGTTTCAAAGCCGAACTTGACAACATGGAGGAACTTGGAGTTATAGAAGCAGTAAATGAGCCTACAGACTGGGTCAACAGTGTAGTCCTGAACGAGACAGTCAACGACAAGGGTGAGATAACAAAGCTAAGAGTGTGCCTGGACCCCAGGGACCTCAACAAATGGGTAAAGCGAGAGCACTACCACTCTAGGACGATAGACGATGTAGTAAGCCAACTACATAATGCTAAATTCTTTAGTATTGTTGATGCCACGAAGGGCTACTGGCATGTGCCTCTTGACAAAGAGAGCTCGCTGCTCACCACGTTTAACACCCCATTCGGCCGGTATCGATTCACGCGAATGCCATTTGGACTAAACGTATCGCAAGACATTTTCCAAAAGGAACTCGACTCATCCCTAGAAGGCCTGCAAGGTGTTACAGGCATCGCCGACGACAACTTCGTGTATGGCAAAACAGAGAAAGAACATGACGACAACTTAGCCAAATTAATGTGCCGCGCAAGAGAGAAGGGCATAAAGTTCAATAAAGACAAAGTGCAAGTCAAATGCAAAGAAGTGAGTTTTTTTGGACACACATGGACACCTGAAGGGATTAAGCCAGATACAAAGAAAATATCAGCCATATTGAACATGCAACCACCGCAAAGCATCAAGGATTTACAGAGCTTCTTGGGCCTTGTTAATTACTTGACAAGGTACTCCAGCCGTCTAGCGACAATCACAGCACCACTAAGAGAACTGACCAAAGCTGAAACAGCTTTTGTTTGGGATACAGAACAGGATAAAGCCTTCCAGGATGTCAAGAAAGAAATCGCATCAGCTCCAATACTCCGGTACTTCGACAAGAATGCTGAGACAACTATTCAAACAGATGCGTCGCAGAAGGGACTAGGCGCAGTCCTCCTACAAAATGGCCAACCAGTATGCTACGCATCGAAAGCACTCACAGATACAGAATCAAACTACAGTAACATTGAGAGAGAGACGCTAGGCGTGGTATGGGGCCTAGAAAGATTTCATTATTTTATATATGGGAAGCACTGCAAGATAGAAACTGACCACAAACCTCTTGAGTCAATCTTCAAAAAGAAACTCGCTAGCTGCCCCCCGAGGCTACAACGATTGGTGCTCCGCGCATTGAAGTATGACGTCACAGTTACATACGTTAAAGGAGCTAATGTCCCCATTGCAGACGCCCTCTCGAGAATCACTCCACAAACAGGGCCAACCATTGGAGAACTACCAAGAATAGATGTCCACTGCATCACAAAGACCCTACCTGCCTCGCCTACAAAACTTAAACAGATCAGAGAAGAGACAGCCAGGGATTCTACCATGTCGCTTCTCAGAGAAACCGTGTTTAGAGGATGGCCTGATCAGAAAGGTAATTGTCCAGCAGCTCTACTAGACTATTGGAATTTTCGAGAAGAGCTTACTATCGAAGATGGTATCCTCCTTAAGCAAGACCGAATCATCGTCCCACCCAAGCTACGTGCTGACATCTTACGCGCCCTCCACCAAGGCCACCTAGGCATCGAAAAGTGCCTTCTCAGAGCACGATCATGTGTATTCTGGCCTGGAATAACGAAAGATATAACGCAAATAGTTGAACAATGTGAACCATGTCAGAGATATCAAAAAAAGAACCAAAGAGAACCAATCTTGCAAGCTGATACACCCAGCCGACCATGGGAAACACTCAGTTCTGACATGTTTGAGTACAAAGGTAAGCACTACCTACTAGTGGCTGACCAATACAGCAAGTTCCCAGTCATACGTTACCTCACAGGTACTACCTCAGCAGCCGTCATCAGCCACCTGAAGAGTACATTCGCAGAGCATGGTATTCCATCACGCCTTATAACTGACAACGGACCGCAGTACAACTGCAGAGAATTCAGTTCGTTTACAGCAACATATGGTATAGATCATGTGACAAGCTCACCTTTGTACCCACAGTCAAACGGTTTTGCTGAGAGAATGGTGCAAACCATAAAAAACATCCTGAAGAAGTGTGACGAGCGAGGTGAGGACCCATACTTGGGGATCCTTTCGTACAGGACAACACCAGTCAACAATAACCTCAAGTCACCAGCAGAACTTCTTAACAGTCGAAAGTTCAAGACCACTTTACCAGCTGCACAAAGAGCATTCCAGACTGGAAATGATAGGGACCAGATCAGAGAGAGTCTACTTGACCGACAAGAACAGCAGAGTAAATACTATAACCGTACCACTGGAAGAGTACAACAACCCTTATATGGTGGGCAACCAGTGCGCATGTATGATCACAGATGGAAGACATGGGAGCCAGCAGTAGTACAGCAACAAGCTAGAGAACCAAGGTCGTACCTTGTGAAAAGGCATGATAATGAAACTGTATATCGCAGAACAAGGTCTGACTTGCGACCGGATACAGCAGTACAAAAGCAAGATACACCACCAAAGCCACCAGCAGATGACGAAGTACCACAAAGTACTAGTGGCATGGACACGCCCTCAAACTACACAACTAGATATGGACGGGTTGTCAAACCAACAACAAAGTTTGACTTGTAGTTCGTTGAGAGGAGGATGTAACATTATGTGATATTGTGTGACAATGCATCTTTGTTTAACTAGTTACGTTATAGTTAATCACATGATTGTAATCGTATATATATACACATGTACGCCAGATATATATCAGTTCGCGTACTGATCAATACATGTAGTATAGAGTCAAGATAAAACAAATAAATCGAGACATAACCAACCGAAGACTATCACAACAACATCCCTCAGGGCCTACTATTCAACGTATGGTTCCATATTACGCTGTACTTCTGTCGCCGTGGTCGAGAGGGGCAGAGAAATAAAAAAAGTCCAGTTTTGCGTTTCTTCCTGAGACAAAAACACGACAGGGAGGGCTAGATGACAGATCTGCAAGCTTTGAAAAGCTTGGAAGAATCTACCAAACCGACCGTCCAAACGATGGATATCATGCTCTCTGCCTGTATGTGGAGAAATTAAATCCCGAATGTGAAGCATTTTTTCAGTTCCCGAAGCGTTTTTGGAATGGTGAACAAGAGAAAGTTTGGTTTGAGCGATGATGCCTTGGTGTAACCAAGCTCGGAGAGATGATGAAAGACCTCAGCAGAGCCGCAAACACTAATCTACACTAACCACTGTGTGAGAGCCACTGCTATCACACTGTCGTCCAATGCTGGCCTGTCCAACCGACATATTATGTCCTTATCTGGAAATAGGAATGAAAATTCCCTCCCTAGTTACAACGCACGGCCATCGTCACAAAAGCTACAACTATGCAGCAATGTCTTGTAATCTGCACTTAACTCAAGCTCCAACCAGCAGTTGATTCCAGGCCAGCTGATGCCTCCAAACCAGCAGATGGTTTTACGCCAGAATCCATGCATAGCCTGTTAACTTTAGTTAACCTTTTACCAATCCATTAATCATTAAGTAACTCGATCCCTTTAGTCAATCAAAGTCAATAACACGTGTTCTTAGTAATATATACAGTATTCATATCAGATATACAACCACGAGGCGTAGCCGAGTGATTGTATATCTGATACAACACGGACACGAATACTGTATATGACTTATCAAACGTCTAGGTTAGTTCCTTTGTGTTTCACTAAAATTTGTCAAACTTAAAGTGAATTTGGCCAAGAAAATCCAACTTCAAGTTTATGCAAATGAACAGTTTTGTATCAGATTTACAACACTCTTCACGGTCTTGATTTCGTTTGTGTTTTCCTCCTAAATTATTAATGAGTTTGATAATAAGTATTAAGTTTGCTACTCGACGCCTACTAGGCATTTCCAACATTTCGAATCAATTCTACCCTTCAATTAGCAATTCTACCTACGTACACCAAAGTAAGTGATTAGTGAATGACCTTATAATGACTTAGCTTAAAATAGTACTCTTATTTTTTACTTTTTTTATGTTTCTAAGATGATTCACATTGTATCCATTGGACCTGTGTTGAACAATACATGTACATGACCTCGATTTTCCGCTTGACAGATCTCATCCTGTCATACTTCAAGAAACTCAAATTCCCTGCTTGGCTAAGACTGCTTATAATTGTTCTGAGCTGTTTAATCTACGCCACAACTCACTGCATCATTCTCCCTCCTATTTTTCTACTACACTCAAAATGCTTGGTATTTTTCGCTTCAGAAGCAAACGTGGTGGTAAAAAGTCTGTCAATAATTATCAATGGTCACCTGCCAACTTACTAGTTAGCAAACCGCCGGCAACACAAGCTAGTAACTTACTTAATTTTTGTCTTCTGAATGCAAGATCTATTAATAACAAATCTCTTCAAATTAAAGACTATGTTATTGATAGAGACATTGATATTTTGGCAATTACTGAAACTTGCTTAAAGTCTAATGATTATAATTGTTACTATATTACTCGTGACATTTGTCCTGCTGGCTATCTGCTCTCACATGAACCTCGTCTTAACCGAACTGGTGGTGGTATTGGTATCTTGTTAAGAAACACTCTAAAAATGAAATCCTAAAGACCTCATCTTTCAAGTCCTTTGAATACATGGAGACAATTGTTCGTTCAAGTACTTGCTTTCAACTAACAATGGTTTAAATTACGTCTTTTTACTGAACTTACCACTTTACTGGAACATATAATTACCTTGCCTGGTAAATTACTTATCACTGGTGACTTCAATTTTCACATTGAAAATCCGACAGATAGTAATGCTAAGCGATTTTTTGATGTGTTAGACTGTTTCAATTTATCCGTTCTTAATAATACAACGCCAACCCATAAAAGCAAGCATGTTCTTGATGTTATCATAACTCGTTCTGATGAAGTGTCTGTAAAATATATCCAAATACATGACCCTGTCATATCAGATCATTATGCTGTTCACTGCAAGCTCTCTGTATTCAAATCAGTTATCTACTTAAGTCGTATCATACAGAAAACTTCGCTCCGTGGATATACATTTGATAGACTTGTTTCTTTCTCAGCTTGTGAATTCTCCATTAGTTAAATCTCCTGCGACTGATTTAACTAATTTCTGTGATCAATATGACTCTGTTTTATCTACACTCTTTGACAAACATGCTCCTCTACGATCAAAACTTATCTCTCAACGTCCTAGGGCACCTTGGTATACTAATGAAATCAAAGAAAATAAAACAAAACTTCGCAACCTAGAATGACGTTGGCGTCGTTCCCATCTCACCAATGATCGGGAAATATATGTTAAGCAGTGTAATGTCATAAAAGATATGATCTTTGAAGCTAAAATGAACTACTATTCCAAATAAATCTCTGTTGCTGGTTCTGATAGTACAGCTCTTTTCCGTACAATAGATTGTCTTCTTCATAGATCACCTGAAAAACTATTGCCGTCATCTTCATCACCTACTGTCCTTGCCAATAATTTTGTACAGTTTTTCAAGAACAAGATATTCAATATACGCAATCAACTGCCTTCTCTTGTTTCTGAACTAAATCGTTTTTCTGAAATTGACCATTCCACACTTAACTGTAGCTTAGATTCCTTCAAACCAACTACCTGTGATGAATTACAACTAATCACAAAGAAGCTGTCATCGAAATCCTGCTGTTTAGATCTTCTTCCTTCAAGTCTTTTAATTGGTCATTATGGTTCCTTACTGCCTGTCATCTGCAAGATTATTAACTCCTCTCTTGAAAATGGTTGTTCCTCCTTCATTAAAAGTTGCTGTTATAAAACCACTTCTCAAGAAATCATCCCTTAATCACGAAGTTCTCGCAAATTATTGTCCTATCTCAAATCTAAAAGCTGTGTCCAAGATGACTGAAAAGATTGTCGCTACACAACTTAACACCTACTTGACAATAAATGATCTCCATGAACCCTTCCAATCTGCCTACAAATGTCTCCATAGCTGTGAACCTGCTCTTGTTCGTCTTCAAAATGATATTCTACACGCCATTGACAATCGAAATTGCGTTGTACTTCTTCTCCTTGATCTGTCTGCTGCCTTTGACACTGTTAACCATGGTATCTTCTTAAAACGACTTAAGTCTAAATTTGGTATCTGTGGTAATGTACTCAAGTGGTTTGAGTCTTATCTATCTGACCGTTCTCAGTATGTCTCCTTAGATGGTGGCTCGTCTGGTTCGGTTGACTTGGATTGTGGTGTTCCTCAGTTCAGTACTTGGTCCAATTCTGTATCTTCTTTATACCTCTCCTGTGGCTGATATTCTGTGTAATCATAGCATGTCTTACCATCTGTATGCTGATGATACTCAACTCTACATACCTTTTACGTGCAGTGATGATGCTGAACAATGAATCGAACAATGACTAAGATCGAGAACTGCTTAACTGACATTGATCAATAAGATATAGAAATATAGATAAGTTATAGTGCTTGGGAACGAGGTTATTCCGGGCGACAGCTTTGGAATTAAATTCGGAAAAATTAATTACCGACCTCGCTGGGAATCGAACCCACGACCTTCGGAATTGTACTACCGATGCTCTACCAGCTGAGCTAGAGGTCAGACTGAGAGCAGGCCGGGATGAAATACATGTTAGGTAGCGGTAATTATGATGCAAAGATGTCGCTGTCGCCCGGAATAACCTCGTTCCCAAGCACTATAACTTATCTATATTTCTATATCTTCATGTATTTCATTAGTGCCATGCGGTCCACATATTCTCATCTTGACATTGATCAATGGATGACGATAAATAAACTTAAACTAAACAAAGATAAAACTGAATTCCTCTTAATATACCCCAAACACATTCCACAAAAATCTCTTCCAAACTTGCTTTTTCGAGACGACAGGATTAAACCCTCTGAATCAGCTAGGAACATTGGTGTCATCTTCGACTCTACGTTATCTATGGTTCCTCATGTTAATTCTGTTTGTAAGTCTGCGTTCTACCATCTCCGCAACATTGCTAAAATTAGAACGTTCCTGTCTGCTAAAACTGCTGAAACCCTAATTCATGCTTTCGTCACATCCAAGATTGACCAACATATTTGTCTTCTTTTTGGTCTTCCCAGTCATCTCATCTGTAAACTCCAATCTGTAAAAAATGCCGCTGCTTGCCTGATTACATACACTCATAAATATGATGACATTTCTCCTGTCCTAATCTAATTGCACTGGCTTCCTGTAACTGACCGCATCAAATTCAGTCCTCTAAATCATCGATTCAGTTATTTTGAGATAAAATATAACAGTTCCTGTCTTATCAAAAGGAAGTACTGGTACTGATAAGATATAGGGACGTTCCATATATGATGCAAAAATGAAAAAACGCCATCAGAAATAAAAGAAAGTTATCTAAAAGATTCTCGAAGAATCCGACAGTAGAAAACTTACAACTAAAGAAAAGCTGGAGGAATACGGCAACACGACTGAGAAAAAGAGCACTCAAGCAATTTTGGAAAGATAAAACAAATGATATAAATAATAATCCAAAGGAATTTTTATAAGGTCTTCAAGCCGTTCCTGGATGACAAAACAAATGTTAATGACAAGAATACAATAATACTGGACAGCGATGGAAGCATCACAAAAGACCAGACAATGGTGGCTAACCATTTTGCTAATCACTTCTTGAATGTCGCAAATGGAATAGGTGATTCTCATGTGCTTACTCTCACCGAAGAACAATGGTACAATCACAAAACTGTTCAACAAATACGAGAGAACAAGAGAGTGGTTAATGGTCCAAAGTTTGAATTCATAAAGGTTGGAAATGCTGAAGTGCAAGATATCCTTAAGAACATTAAAACCAACAAAAAGGACGGTCATGACAAAATACCGCATAAAATTCTTCAATTAGCGAACGAAGCTTTGGCTGCATCATTGTCAACACTGTTCAATGATTGTATTGAAGAAAACCAATTGCCAGCAGAATGGAAAAAAGGTGAATGGGTTCCAGCGTACAAAAAGGATAATCCAAGAGATGTAAGTAATTACAGACCTCTTACTGTTCTTAGTGCCGTAGGCAAAGTGTTTGAGAAGATTCATGGAGCCAAGACTGCACAGTAACTTGACTGCCTATCGAAAGTCAAACAGTTGTGAGACAACTTTTGAAATTAGCTGAAGACAGGAGATCAATGCTGGATGGTAGCAAGACCGTGTGTCTACTATCAACGGACTTGTCAAAAGGTAGCTTTCGACTCATTACATCCATCACTACTGCTGCGAAACTAAAGAGTTACGACTTCTCTGACAAGGAATTACAGTTTATGGCATCTTATTTTCTTGAAAGAAAAAACAGGGTCAGAATGATAACAGGGGATATGATTGGAAAGAGTCTACAAAGAGAGTACCCACAGGGTTCAAATTTTGGAACGTTTTCCAAAATGACCTTGTTTTCAGATCAGAAAATGGCAAGCTAGCTATGTACGCTGATGACCATCAGGTCTACACGTGTGGAGAAAACATTGAAGACGTGGAAACCGTATTGGATGGTCAAAGAATCTCCTATTGGTACAAAGATAATTTACTGAAGTGCAACCACAGTAAATACCAAGCGATGTTGATGGGACCAAAATGCATGAACAGACAATGAATATTAATGTATGTAATGGACAAATGTATTGATTCTACGTCTACTATTAAGTTATTAGGTGTCACCATAGATGATAAACTGACCTTTTCTGAGCATATTAAGAATACCTGTAGTAATTAAAGGGGTGGGAGTTCTCATGAGGTTCAAAAATATATCATGTAGCCATGTCTAGCTGTTTGGACAATATTAATACTACAACTCTTGTGCAGATTTGTTTTCACCCAGGATTGAGGTTACCAATAAGAGGGAATGTAAGGGTTTACCCTTTCTCAGAAAAGTATGAGAGAAGGACAGCAAGAGAAACTCGGTTTCATGCTTTAGTAGCTGAGGCTGGTGGTGCTAGTGTGAGTAAAAATTAAATCATTGCAATGATTAAATAAACTGAAATAAAAAATGACAGATCTTTTAATTTATTAAGAAGTGTAAAGTCAATAATTAATTCTTGCACTTTTACAATAATTTGGAAAACTTTTTAATATGCATCATCACTTAATATTCAATATTCTTTACACATTAGGCTTTTGATTACCAACATGTTCATTTTAAAACAGGTATTTGGATTGAAAGGTTTTTCTATACTTCTGAATCATATGAGCATTCCTGATGGTTGTCCGATTGATTATATGCATTGCATTCTTCAAGGTAAATGTACACACGTGCACAATAATGCAAAAGTATAACACATGCATGAACATAATCATTCATAATTAATTAACTGATTAGAATAAGGTATCATTAATAATATATGTGTGCCATAAATATTCACTACTCTAGGTACTGGTAAATGGTAAACAGCACTGATAAATTCAAGTAATAAGGATAAGCCTTTCTACCTGTCTCCGCCTCACAGAGGAAAGTAAATACAAGTATTTATAGAGTCAATTGCAGTGTCTCATGACATGGAAAGAAAACCTAGAACTCTGGATAACTTGAAAAGATGGAAAAGTTAAAATTTAAAATATGTTCTTTTAATTTGGTGAAGTATTAATTAGCATACAGTATAAGTACTAATTAAAGACATGGTTGCTTTTCTTATTCATAACACAGCTACTGAGATTCAACATTTCTTGCTGTACTTTGGTCTTCCTGTCCTGAAAGGAGTATTAAATCCAGAATACTTCCATCATTTGCCTTTATTCTCCTCTGCCCTATGGATATTCTTGAAGAGCGAAATAACAAGAGATGAAATTGAATTTGCTGGAATTGTTATTAAATCATTTTGTTGCCTCACGAAACAGTACTATGTTATATGAAACTTTCAAACTTTTAATTGCCAGTAACAATAATTATTATAAAAATTATTTTCATTAATAAGAGATGGTAGAGCGAAAGTCCTAGAGGATCAGTGTTAGTCATAAATAAAATGGATTCTAGTATTTTATCACATGGTGGCCATATTGGTTGAAACTACAGCTCTTGAATCCCCTGTGTCCCCTATAAGCCTCAATTCTTAGAAACTTATCACAGCATTCAACAAAAACGGTTTACACTAATGAGAATAATCATGACCACTGTGTGATGAAAGCCAAGTATGGGTGCTTTGTAATTCTAAACTTTTTCTTTGTTTTCTCGTCAATGATTACATTCAAGGTGTAAGAAGTGAAACAATCAATGCCCACATCTCATTTGGAACAACTAGTTCATATTATGGGTCCACTGTGGACACATTTATCATTTGCATTTGAAGCTATGATTGCCCATCTGCTAACTGCTTTCAAAGGGACAAGAGGAGTTGCAGACCAGGTAGCTAAACAGCTATTATTAAAATTAAAAAAAGTATCCAACAAGCTTAGTTTAATTCATAAATTATGCAATTTTATATACAAAATTGTGTTGATTTGTTTAATATGTACTCTTCTATTTGATTAGATGGCTAACAACTATTTGGTGGAAAAACAGATCTATTCTCAGAGCAAGAGGGCCGCTCTATTATCTGCTCTCTTGAATCAAGCCTAGAAATCGTTTTTCACATATTTATCTTCATTTTCCTATTTTTCCTTATTATTTACTAATATGAGCTCAACCGACAGCCTACTTTCAAAGATAGAGTCTCTATCAGCTAAATTAGCCAAGCTAGATGAGTTTGAAACTACAGTCAACTACCTTTGTGCAAGTTACGATGAGTTGAAATCTACGTGTGCTTCTTTACAAAAAGAGGTAAAAGAGCTTAAAGAAGAAACCCTTCGACTCAAATTTCAAGTCTTACAGTCCAACAGCAACATCACCAATGTAAAGTCGGAAGTAAACGACCTGGAACAGTACCCGAGGAGAGATTGCCTCGAGATCCGTGGAATTCCCTACTTATAAGATGAAAACACGACTGAGATAGTGAAAAAGTCGGAGAACTATTAGATACTGAACTAGCAGATGATGATATCTCTGTCAGTCACCGTCTTCATGATGGTGAATCAACTCGTAAAGATGGTGTCCAAATTGTGAGAGATCCAGCAATAATAGTTAAATTCACTAAAAGTTCTGACCGTGACGACTTCTACAATGCAAGAAAAAAACTCAAAGATAGTAAACTTATAGCTAATGCTTTCAATAATTTTTTCACTAATGTAGGTCTTAACCTATCTAATGCTATTCCTGACACTAATATTTCTCCTTTGTCCTATATGCCAAATACACTTACTAGCCAGTTAGTCCTTGAGAAAGTCAGTACTCAAGAGATTTCTGACATTATACAAAAACTCAGTCCTTCCAAATCTACTAGACCTTTCAGTATCCCAACTAAAATTCTTTTAATTATAAAAGATCTCATTTTTCGTCCTTTACAAACTATATTCAATCTCTCGTTTGAAAATGGAGTAGTACCTATCAGGTTTAAGACTGCTAATGTGATTCCTATACATAAAAGTGGATCAGATCTTATTGTAAACAACTATAGACCTATATCTCTTTTATCTGTCAATAGCAGACACAGTTTATCTGTCGCAATTAGCTTGTGCTTTTAACTAGGTAAATGTCTTTAACTTTATGTATTACTGTAAATTATGGCACTAAATAAAAAGTTGAGTTGAGTTGATTTGTCAAATCCCAGGTAAATAAACATTTTGTAGATATAGAGTAAAGAGTTTACCCTCAGAAGTGCACGTCTAACATATTAAATCACTTGATAAACTTTTGTAACATCACTTTAAATCGCAGAAAATTTGACATGGCTGAACAGCTGTACTAACATAATTTGGGCCGACCCAAATTCCACTTTTAGCACAGCTCATGGAAAGTACGCCATCTGAACTTGTTTTAAGTTGACTAAAGCAATTTTAACAATCTAATGCATGTTATTTTCAATTTTCAACACTACAGGCTCAAATGGAGTCAACAGGAAAGGTATCTTTTGCTGAGCCTACCCAACTTAAATCTATAAGTGCCGAGGAAGTTAATACAGTCAATGCATTACTTGCTGTTTGCAACGTTTCCCCAGTACATGTAGATATAAATGAAAAATACAACTATGCAGAGAGAATAGAGATGAATGGATTTCATTCAGGATCCTACAAAAGGGCCGGAAAATCATGTAGATCTTTTGTTCAGCTATGTTCTTTAAACAAGTCTGAATACTTTTAAGGGGAGGTACAAACTTATATAAGAGTAAAATCATTACCTATTGCAATAGTCAAGCTTTATAGTCAAGTAGTAACTTCTATTTGCTCTGTCAATATCACACCACCATCATATCCATCAGTTTTGGCATATGCCATTGCTAGGCTACTAGGAAGTAACCATATACCTGCGTCTGGTCCTCCTGAGCCAGAGCTCTTTGCTATCAAATGCACAAGTATCACATGTAAATGTATATTAGTCAAAGTGAATGAGCCTTTTTGCCTATGTTACACCAGTAACAGACTTCAATTGTAAATAATATATAATGTTCTCAACTTAAAACGTGAACTGTTTTTTTGCAAAATAGATGAAGTAATATTATTTTAAAGTGGCAATGACTATATTATATTCTTGTTTGTTTACTTGCCTCAGCAGTAATTTTCACAACAGTAGCGTGATCATGTAGCATATACTCTGATAGTAAGATATTAGTCTGAGAATCATTCAAATATTATAAGGAGTAAATAGAACTGGCTGAAGTTGCTGTCTTAGATTCTTAAAATATTTTTAAATATCTTGCAAAGATTATGACAATTAAATTCTAGAGAAAATTCAATTAAGTTCATTTAAAGATTACAACTAATCTTGTAAGAGCTTCTTGATAAGATCATGCCATGATCTTGGCAAGAGTCTTGTAAAGAGTTTGTAAGAATCTTTGGATATATTTTCAAATATCTTGCAAGATTATTACAAGATCTTAGGAAGATCTTATTAAGATCTCAAAAAAATCTTGCTTACGATATTGTTAATAACTTGATAAGATCAATGCATGATCTTGCCTAGATATTGATACTATCTTTGGAAGATCTTGCTTAGATCCTTTGAAGATTTTCAAATTGTCTTGCAAGATCATTGCAAGATCTTGTTAAAATCTTTATGAGATCTTGACTAAGATCTTGTTAAGAACTTGATATGATCATGGCATGATCCTGCCAAGATCTTGATACTATCTTTGGAAGATCTTGTTAAGATCTTTGGATATATTTTCAAATTATCTTGCAAGATCATAACAAGGTCTTTGGAAGATCTGGTTAACATCTTGATAAGATCTTTAATAAGATCTTGTTAAGGACTTGGCAGGATCTTGGCATGATCTTGTCAAAATCGTGCCAAGATCTTGGGTTTACACAAGATCTTACCAGATCTTGCAAGATCTGGCAAGATCTGACAAGATCTTAACAAGATGCTCAACCTGGAAAGGGGGCAAGTAAGTACTCATGAAGTACTCATGAGGTGGAAGTACTCATGAGGTTCAAGAATATGATATCAACCGCTGCCAAATTAGCTATATATAAATCAGTTATTTAACTCAGCTGACTTATTGCCACATAGTACGGCACTTTTGTCGTGCTTCAGATAATAGGAAATTAGAGCGCATTCAGGAGCGGGCTTTAAGGGCAATTTATTGCGATTGGAATAGTGACTATAGGGAATTGCTCGGGAGGGCAAAACTTCCAACTTTGTGTAATCGTAGGTTACAAGAATTAGCTGTACTAATGTACAAAGTTAAAATTAACTTAGCTCCTCCTTATATATCTAATCTTTTTAAAAATAATGACAGCTCATATAACCTTAGAAACTCAGGGGACTTTGAAATACCTAGAATAAATATTATTAGTTATGTGAAACATACCATACGTTACACCTGTCCATATATATGGCCAAGGATTAGCAAGTCAGTCAAAGGGGCAAAGTCACTTAGTGCCTTCAAAAATCAAATACGCAAACTAGATATTGAGGATATGCTTGCACAAAAGTGTAAGAACTGTAATTTATGTAGTAACTAGCTTATGTATCTATTTATTTGTTCATTTACTTTTTTTTAATCTATTTATTTATTTTTTTTTTTTTTTTTTTTGAGTTTAGTGGGGAAGGTTAAGTGGGAACGTTTTATATATTGGGTTAAGTGGGAAGGTCTAGACACATACACTGTCTGGGAAATTAGGGGTAGACACAGGGAAATATAGATTTTAGTAAAGAAGAAGAATGGGAACATTTGGTTGTGAGGGACGGGATATTACTGTATGGTACACTTGTGTAAATATATAGGGGTTGTTTTAATTTAAGGGTTTGGAATACAGGAATTGTTTTATTGGTTTAATAGGGTCTTAGATAGGTGTCCCCAATTAGTTTATTTTGTAATAAGCTAGAACGATGTGACACATTAATAGAATTAATTATTATCTGACGTACGATTGTCACTTCACGTTTAAACCAAAGTTTGCGTAGACGTCAAACAAGAAGGCGAATATTTCAAGTACTACGACAACAGTTTGCTTACCGAAGGCAGCGTTTATTACAGAACACAGCAGCATTCGTATTTCTGCAACTGTGTTATCAAAGTTTAACTAGACGCCATGAGAGGCGATTTTGGACTTTATCTCGGCCACAGATTGGCTGGTTCGAAGTACAGCTTAACAACACCTCCCAAACCATGTACTGGAAAGAACAATTCCGTATGACAAACACTTTGGTTTGTTCTTCAGACCACCTCAACTTTTTTGCACTTTCTTGCTTTTTGCTTGCATCGCCTTCGTCACTGATGCAGCTGCATTCTAACGAAGAACAGCTAGGAGCAGGAGACACAGAGTTGCGTGCAGTATCAGGAAGAAACTGAAAAGCACCTCCAGAGTTCCATGGTTGAAAGGAGTTGAAGTAGGGATCTAACTGACGATTGTTGTTCATTGCTGCCTGACTTAAAAATTGCTGAAACTGAGTTTGAGAATGAGGGAATCGAAGATCAAAATTATTGTAGTTGTTGTTTGTGAAGTGAGTAGTGATCAGATGAACAAACTACTCTTCACTCATTGGTCAAGATGTTATTCCTTCATTAAAGTGTTTTTAACAGAGCTCCAATAAGTCATTAGTTCTGTAATTCCGTTTTATATTATTGAAATTCAATGGAGGGAGAAAGCGAGTTACGATCGATTGATGATCTCCAGTAAAAACTTGTCGTTTTCCTTTGCCATGAAGTAGTCCCAGAAGGCATAAGAGAATGCCTAACAATTCTCGCAAAAAGCCATGGAACAACAGAAGAGATGCTACTAATGAGCGCACTTGTTCACTGATTGGCAATACAACAGTTAAAGTTCTGGGTACCTATGCTGAGATTGGAAGCCTCTTTATGATCGTCGTTGTTCCTTCGGGATCAGGAAAATCCCCAGCTTGTCGTTTGGGCTGCATCAACCCCATAGTTGGACACATTGAACCCAAGATTAATTTTTGCTGGCTGTGGCATCAGCGAATGGTTTATTCAACCACTTCATTTCCTCGTCGACCGTACCTATTCTGTGTATAGATAAAGCACATTCATTTCTCCATAAACTGTCCAGTGAGGACAAGTCCCTTCAATTGTCTATGGAACGACTATGCAAATGTTTTGATGGAGACTGCTGGTATGTCTTGAAGGGAGACAAGGGCAAGAGATCTGGAATTCCTTTAGCTAGAGCTTCTCTGTTGGCGTTTACAACTCCAAAGCAGTTTCTGGAAAAATCTTGGCCAAAGGTCTTAAATGCAGAGAATGGTTTAGCAGAGACAGTGATTTTTTTCTACCTGAAGAGAATCGAGAGAGAACTCGAAGAAATGTCTGAATTTTGCCGGCAACTTAATGACGTCCAGGTGAAGAACTTGAACACAGTGCTTGAGCAAATATTTGCTAAACACAACAATGATGACCAGGCGAAATACAGCTTGAGTGCCTCAGCTCGAGAAGCTTTCTTTCATTTTCTAAACCCCAAGAGAATATTATGCCCTCACAGAAAGGGAGTCAATTTGGAGCAATATAGCCAAGTGCCAAAATTCAAAGAGAAACACTCATGTGCTAAGGGTGGTATTGAACATGCATATTCCATATGATAGATTAAACAAGGCTTTAAAGCACGAGACAGGTCCTACAAAAAGGTCCATTAACCGGAGTACCATGAACATGGCAATATCTCTGGTCGAAAATTTGGAGAAGTATAAGGGAATTTCTGAAATTGTAAGTACTAAATTTGGCATATGTAAATGAACTCCATTACTCCAATTAATAATGGTAATTGAACAGACTTGAGTGAATATGACTGTGTTATCTCTAATTAATTCCCATTTTTATGTTTTGTTTATTTGTATATGATATTCTTGCAATAAGCTGTGGATTATGAACTGTATTCAGTACAAAAATATTTTACCTACAAAATACTGCCAGACTTTAAAATTCTACCAGGTTCTTATTATGTGGAGTTTTACTGTAAGACCATTAATGCAAATAAAGATTTATTGTTTGTATCGTATTTTTCAGTGCTGCCATGTAAAATCTAGTGAAAGTGTAAAGGTTGGAGTTGTGGATAATGATATCCAAAGAAAACTTTTGGAAATGCCAGGGCCATATGTAACTGCAAGGAGAGCATACAACAGTTTTTCATCACTTAATAGGCCCACAGTGCTAATGGTAAAGAACTGCATGAAAGAACTGCAAGGACAAAGGCTAGGTACCTACAAAAGTGTCAATAAGCACAATGTGTTTTACAAGAAATTGCCTTCTGATGAATTGAAAGCAAATTCAGTACAAAAAAGTGTCAGTAAGCACAATGTGTTTTACAAGAAATTGCCTTCTGATGAATTGAAAGCAAATTCAGTACAAACAAATTTTAACTACAAAATGCTGCCAGACTTTAAAATTCTACTAAAAATTCTAATTGAAAGCAAATTTGGCAGTACATGGGATTTCTCTTGACAGCTACAGTGCAGTCTTTAAAATTGAGAATGAGAGAATTATCTCATGCAAGAGGGATGCTTTGTTAGAAAATCATCCACATCGTTAAGATCTTGAAGCCTTTTTAGGCCCATCTGTTTGAAGAACATTCTTATTATTAAACAGTAAATATACAGATATCATTAACTAAAGCTTTTTATCATACCTCATAGACAGGTTTCTATAATCCCGTGAGACTGACATTAAACTATACACATTAGTAGATCAACAATCATCATATTTTGAGGAGAAGCAGAAGCATTTGAAGAGGGGATGAAGCAATTATTCAAGTTGGTTTTGCAGAGAACGTCTATCTTTGTCTTTTCTGATGGTCCAACTTTACAATTTAAAAACAAGTATATTGTAAATTTTCTTCATACACTGAATGCTAAAGTAAACATTCAATGAAACTATTTTGCTAAATCACAAGATTCCACTGCATAGAGCCAGAGTTTGATTATGTAAAGTGTGAGATTTACTCTAATCAGAATACAAGTGATAATAGAGTGCTGCCAGAAGTAATCCCATGACTCAGATGAATCTGAACAATCTTCTTTAGAGGATGTCTACGATGAAAGCCTGAAAGGATGGAAGAAAGCATGACTTCAAGTGACTTTGGCCAAGTTATGAGCAGCTCCGGCATTTTGGCTAAAATTGACCTACTACTATGCCCTATATCAACTATTTTGAACCACGAGTGTTTCCAAAATGCTATTCTACCAGATGGATGCATTTTCAGGAAGGAAGGTAAGGTGAATGTCAACAGAAATATCAGGATTAACTCCTTTCAAATTCACCTTCAAAAACGCTTTAATCACTTGTCAACTTCAAAATTTACATATGGCCTTTCCAAAGAGACTGCTCTTCTCTCTCAAGAACAATGGAAATTTTGTACCACACTCGTAATGGTTCATTAACGCTCTTAAAGCCTAGAGCTAGAAAGAAAATGGTCAAAAAGCAGAGCTTTATATTATGTTAAGTAGCAACTTTTAACTTTTTAAGAGGGCATGTCTGTAAAAATCAAACAAAATCGAAAATCGGCGGCCAAGCTGAAAAAATCGATTTGGTTCATATTTGGTCCAAAGACGTGAAATACCACCTAAATAAACGTACTGGTGTTTATTTTGAAAAATTTCACTTTTATTTTGAGAAAATCGAGAAAATCCATTTTGGCCGTCGGCACCCTCTATTCAGCTTAAATTCGAGGTGAAAATGATAGGTCTGGAAAAAGCGCTCGCGTATAAAAATGAAGCAAACTAGAGAAGATCTGTTTTTGGAATATGGTAAAGGAAAGATTAATGATAATTTTAAGCTAAAATATGAATAGGGAAACGCGATCTAATGAGTCGTCAGGAACTATTTACAAACTACATTTTTCGGGTTTTCAGAGACTTAAATTTCACCCTTAGTTTGCAAAGCGCATTTTCATGTGCACCGGGTGTTGGGATTTATCTGAAATTCCAACCATAATACCTTCGAATGTTAAGCTAAATCATATGTAAAATTCAGCTTGGGTTATTAAATGAGCGCGATATACGAAACTCTCGAATTCGGATAAATTTGGCTTGTTAGGGGTTTGCATCCAATCATTCCAATGAAACCAGTTCGAGGCAGAGCTAACCGGCCTATATTTTCAATATGTGCAGTTCTGACATTTGATTTAATAATTTTATTTGTTGAATATTGAGTGCAATACATTGTATTTCTTTGCCTTTTTTCGACATTAGTACGTTTAAAATACTGTGAACCTTACTACCACTTCGAAACAAGCATGTAAACACATGCGACGGCACGACTTATGTGATAATTTACAAACGCCCAAATAACATGTAAATTAGTACTTTACGAGTTCTAAAAAAATGTTAGATTTATGTCAAAACCAAGGCTTAAAAAACCACAATATAACTGGGTGATCCGAACTAAAAGATAAATTGTTTAAATGTTTAAACCTAGTACTGAATTTCGGGGTTTTATAATTTTTGCTCGCCGTAATACTGACCTGAGACAATGCGTATATTACCTTTAATCCAACTCACTTTTCAACACAGAATGACAAGTGTTCTACGGTTCCTTGCAGAGGTATTTGGAAATTGCCTAATTTCGTATCAAAGTATTTTCTTTAGACTAAGATTTCATTTTGAGGAAGCCCGAGATTAATTTTCACAGCCTTTTTCATTCTGCTTATGGACCTTCCAGACTTCGTCGTAATAATACTTGCTTCAGTATCGATAATGGCAATGCCGGAATGGCGTAAATGGAATCTCCAATCTCTTGAAAAATCCCGCTATCCGCGATTGGTTTCGCGTTTAAAATCCAAGTTTTTGTTTCAACAATTAAATTCCGACGAAAAAATTACATGGGCAATTAGCTGCACTTCCAAAAAATGATGTCTATAAAGTATAGGTGCCCCATTAAAAGATTTTAAAGTTCTTTGCGTTTCCCATAATTCTGCACCAGCAAAAATTAGTTTGCACCTCTCGACGCAATGGCAGAAAGCTCACTTGGTTGTTGTAGTATCCAATTGTATGTAAGTAGCCAGTGCTCTTATGCTCCAAGAGATGACGAAATCTTGCAAAATAATTCCTTTGGCGTCTTGTAAAAAAGATATAACATGTCACAAGAGGTCCTACGGTATAGTTGATGTCGAAAATGAAGTGGAACTAATACTTACTCGTTGCTCTATATTTTCGATATCACCAAGCCTTTTAAATGATTTAACAATTTGCCCTTTACATCGCTTTACGCTTGGTCTCGGATGGTATCGCTGTTCTCAGAAGTGCCAAGTTCCTTCTGAAATTTCGAATCACAATAGTTCATAATAGCTTTCCCCGGCGGATCGCGCTATATCCTGGCGTTCGGCTCAGTCCGGTCATTTGCACGAGATCTTCGATTCGGTCTAAGGTATTGGCTTTAAATTGCACTTGTTTGCATATCCTAATGTATTTAGAATATAATCGGTGGCTTTTCTGAAATGGCATTTTAATTCATGAGCAAAATCTCGAATGTTTTTGTAACAAAACAACCAGAATTGAAATGTAACATGAAGATCGTGCTAGATAAGCCGGTGTCGCCTTAGCTAATTGATTATTAGTTTACCGACTTTCATTTTTGGCGGGAAAAAAACCATACAATAAATGGCAATACAATGACAAAGCTCGATATAGGATCTTTTGAACAGCCGGCCTATAAGTTTATTGAAAGTAGCTTAGCAAATCCCGCGAGCACATTTTCATAGCAAAATGTTTGAAGAAAACGAAATTTACATCAGTATATATAGGGCTTGTTCGGGGGCTTACAACACCCCACTCAACCCACCCCTGGACCCGCCCCTGAAGAAATTCTCTCATAAAAATAAACTTTCCCCCACTTTATGTAATATAAAGGGTTTGGTTTTCATGATCCTTTACTGAGAAGTAGTTCAGATTTTTAATACATGTTAAAATCACAAGGGAATAAGCCGTCGAAATTTATTTTTTAGGGTTGTGTCGTAGTTGCAGACGAATTCTCGATGCTGTTTGTAAAGAAAGAAGCCATATGACGCAATTGTTGACAGATATTGATCCTTCTACCAAAGATGAATTTGAAGAAGAAGACCTCGGTGAAGTTACTTTTCTTTTGAAAAAACTTGCATTGGTATGGTCATTTGCCTCTTCAAAACTACTGGGCTACCACCTACCTCCGATTGTTGATATATTCGTCAAAACTTTAAAATGAATTTTTATTTTAGTGTTTTTAGTTTAAACTGTTTTAAGTATATGTAGATGATGGCTAGTAAACACTAGCGTGGACTGCGTCGGTGTTTCTAATGAAACAGTTATCGTGGAATGATAAGTTATACACCGTAGTGAAAATAGTAACTGACGTTTCGGACGTTAGTCCTTCGTCGGAGTCAATCATTGACTCCGACGAAGGACTAACGTCCGAAACGTCCGTTACTATTTTCACTACGGTGTATAACTTATCATTCTACGATAACTGTTTTAAGTATAGTTTATTTTATTGTGAATTATATTTCGGCTATTTGAATGATTTTAAAATCCTCGTGTTCTATATGTTGCAGACGCCTAACAATTGCTCTAGCGACGTGAAGGTTGCTAGTAATGACACCCCAGGAAGTCTTTCAACTGATGAAAAACGATTAAGCATCTATATTCCACCAGACAGTGATAGCTCCGAAGACAATGGCATGAGTTCGACCACACCTTTACGACAATTAAATGTATATTTAGAAAAGCGTGACGTCAGTCCAATACGTAGCGTATTAAAAACGCCTTGGGATCAAGCATCTGGCAGAACATAGAGAAGATATACCCAAAAAGCCAAGAAAGTTGTTGAAACTGTTATGAAGGAAATTGCACCAAACGACCCGGACATGCTTTTCGACTCTGTAAAATCAAGCGACGTCGTCTCAAGTAAACATGAAGCTGAAAGTATTGACATTTCCTTACTAGATACTTTAGCCGAGTGCTACGAAAATGCAGGGAATTGGGAGGTTCGCCGTCAAATTCTTTCCATCATGGCTGACAAAGTCCATTTTCTAACGCTACAAAAATGGATACCAGACCTAACACGATACAGATATTACATCGCTAAGAAGCATTTACTTCTACATGGGAGAGGAACACCCGTCGAAAAATCTATCCATACGAGAATGTGCGTAGCTCCAGAAAAATTAGAGCATTTCCTTCCCTTTATAACCAGTCCGCATATCATACAGGAGCTTCCACTTGGAGAGAAAACTCTTAAACTTTCAACTAGTGAGATCAAAGTACCAAACGTAATCCGAACCATCATCCCCGAAAGAATAGTTCAGCAGTACAATTCCTTCTGTAGCGAAGTAGATTTTCCTTCACTAAGCCGCAGTACATTACACAGAATACTTAACGTGTGCTCAGCATCACAGAGAAAATCGTTGCAAGGCCTTGACAATTTCAGTGCATGTGGCGCACAAGCCTTTGACGATTTAGAACAAATGGTTGAAAGTCTGGGAGATAGAGGCATGGGAATGTCATGGGCCAAGCTCCAAAAAGACAAACTGAGGTCATCCAAACGCTACTTAAAAGGAGACTACAAGGTAAGTCATAATAGTCTAATTTCATTGAGGCGCATGTATAATCATTAGCAACATGGTTTTACATGGTATGTTTATAGGAAGGAAGGAAGGAAGGAAGGAAGGAAGGAAGGAAGGAAGGAAGGAAGGAAGGAAGGAAGGAAGGAAGGAAGGAAAAAACATTTTTGCCCATTTTGTTGCCACGAGGTGGGTCCTGGCCCTTTGGCGCGAAATCTGCAAATCATTTCGATCTTTGCTCTTGACCATGAGACATTTTAGCAAAATAATAATACTACCTAACTACCTTGCCGATATATTTTAATCCGTATCCACTTATTATGTTATTTTAAATGTTTGTTTGCTTGTTAGGTACATGTCTCTGCGACCTCTAAAGTTGCTGATCATTGTATTGCTTATTCACTGAGTGATCCTAAGGATAAAGATTTTCAAACCCTTTGTAAGGATCATACACATGAGCTTCAGTGTGATCGCTGTTCAATCCTCAGTCAAGTACTACAAGAAATTAAAGATTCGGTACAGTGCCCTAAGGTAAAGTGCAGTTCAGATGACAAAGAAGAGATGGAATATATTATCAAACAAGCTGATGAAAGTATTCTGGCGTGGAAAGCCCACTTGCTGAGATCCATAAATCAAGATGAAGCCCGACTTCGTGTTCTTGATAAACTAGATCCAAATTCGGTTTTACTCGTACAAGACTGGGCCATGAAGTACCTACCACGCAAGTTTCGAGAAAGTCAGAGCGACTGGTTTGCAAAGCGCGGATTTCCGTGGCATGTTACGGTGGCTATTCGTAAAGTTCCAGAAATTCAAATGATCACCTTTGTTCATCTCTTTCCAGCGTGTACTCAAGACAGCTCAGCAGTACTTGCCATAATGGATGATGTAATCTATCAGTTGAAAGAAGTTATGCCGACGCTCAAGTCTATTTATTACAGACAAGACAATGCCGGCTGTTACCACTCAGGCCTTAGCATGTTAGGAGCTAAAGTTGTTGCAAATCGTTATGGAATATCCCTGGAGCAATTAGATTTCTCCGATCCACAAGGAGGAAAGGGTCCATGTGATAGAAAAGCGGCTAACATAAAATCGCACATTAATTTCTACATTAACTCAGGACAAGATGTCGAAACAGCGCATCAGATGAAGACGGCTATTCAGTCTTGTGGTGGTGTTCATGGCGTTAAAGTATCGCTGTGCAGTCCCCCTCCATCCATACCAAAAGTGAAATGGAGCGGAGTTAGTCTTATTAACAACATCAAGTACAAGAAGAAAGGATTGCGAGTGTGGAAAGCTTATGGTATTGGCCCAGGCAAATTTCTTCTGTGGAAAGAATTCGACGTTCCCAAAGATAATGCCATACCAAAACTGGCTATTGAAGATCAAGATGGCACAAATGGTACCACCGCAGGTTTCGTCCAGGTAAAGCCAAGACAACAAAAGAAAGCCAAACAATCCAAGGAAAATAAAGGCTCTGGTGATGACACATCTGATAATTCCGAAGAAAAAGATTCTATTCAACTTTTTTCTTGTCCGGAGGAAGGGTGTGTCAAATCTTACCAACGTTATTCAGCTCTTGAGCATCATGTAGATTGTGGGTCCCATAAACGAGTTCTTGAACAGACAACACTCCTAGATAAGGCAACGTTGGGTTACTCAATGAAGCTTGAAGAAGGTATTTCCTCAGTTCCTAATACAGATGAAAATGCTGGTGGTGCCGTTACTGACGCTGAAAATCCACCACCGTGTCTCAAGATGGGATGGGCGCTTAAGTCGACCCAAAGAAAGAAACGTTTTTCTTCCAAACAGAAAGATTACCTAGTCAAATCGTTTAGAATTGGAGAAATATCTGGTCACAAGAAAGATCCCAAGACGGTTGCAAAGGAAATGCGAACAGCAAAAAATGAAGAAGGAGAACGTATTTTCAAAGGGAACGAGTTTCTGACGCCACAGCAAATTTCAAATTTCTTCTCTCGCTTGAAAGCAAATGCGAAAAACCACGACACCGAAGATGATACAGACACTGATGACGAAGATATTGAGAATATAGAAAGAGAGGAAACCATCAGTCAAATTCGTGCTGAAGTCGTAGAAGAAGCATCTCCATCTCACCCTATAGTGTACGATGTACATAACATTTGTGATATTTCAGCAAGCTCGAAACTACACAGGTTTTCCGTGAAAATGCTTCAAGAAATCTGTCATTACTTTGAAATTCCTACGTCCGATATAAAAGTGAAATTGAAGAAGCCATACATTGATCGATTAGACTCGATGGTAAACCTTTGCTCCTGCAGCTCAAAATAATTGATGGCAAAGGCGGATATATTCTTTAGATCGTCGACTTTACAGGCAAAGAGATATTCAACATAATTACCAAGTGTTTGATCCCCACTGAACTCGCTTCCAAGATTTTCTACAACCTCTCCAGCTCTCCGGATAAAACAAAACAAATGTGAACTGAACAGAATGGGTCGTTAAATCATGTTTAAGTATATTCTTTTCGGTGAACTTGACTGTGTAGTTCAGACAGTGACCCTCACAACAAATGTCTTGAACGTTTGACACGAGCATGACTGAGCAGCAGTAAGGGGGACTCGCGGTGTCCCCAGGAACCTATCACGTTTTCATGGGAATTACCCGCGTTTACGCCTATAGGAAACTTTTTACCGGCACGGGAATAACCCGTGTGAGGTAGGTGCGTTACACTGTTAGCTTTCGCGGGAAGTCCCTTAGCTGCTGTGTTGGGTATCGCAAACGGAGGGTTAAAATATTTGTCTCATATACGATGCATGAATGTAAAAAGTTCAGCAATGACTTCTGTGTGATTTGTCTAAGACCCAAAGTTAACATACCCAAGCCCAAGGGTTTCTGGTGTTGTGGTAAGAAAATGCAAATAGAAGACGACACGTCAGCACAGTGTTACGAGTGTGGTAAGAATATTCGTAATGCTGTGCCAAATGCTACCAGAGAGCAATATTACGCCAATGGAGGTCGTAAGAAAACACCTTATAAGAGAATAAAATACTTTAGGGACTGGATGAGTCATATCCAAGGTTATCGACCGGTATATTTAGACAACGAAGTAAAGAAGAAAATCATAGACCACTTAGAAGAGCCAACCCCACGAAGTCTACGGAAAACGCTGAAAAAATTAAAACTAGGGAAATATTACAAAGCTATTCCCTATCTTTTGTCTGAAATTACCGGTAAGTCTATTCCCGAGGTTTCTGATATGAGCAGAGCCGAGTGGATGTTTTGTCGGCTGGATAAGGATATTCCTTATTACCCTGACGTAATCTACGAAGTATTTCACGAAATCGACCCCAACCACCCCCTCTTGGGATGGATTCCCAGGCGATGACATCACATAGCAACGCCAACATTCCTCTTCCCCATAGCAACCAGCACTTTCACTTTTAAATTTGAAAAGTACACGAGGGGAAATGGAATGTAAGGAATTAATTTGCATATTTTCTAGACTGACGTTCGATATGTAAATAGAATCCTGTCACGCTTTTTTCAAAGCAGATGTTTACTGAGCAAGCTTTCTTTGAAGCTCTTCTTTTGCCTCCTGGTAGATCTTTTTGCGAGATTCCTCGGAAAGATCTTTTACGACTGTTTTTTTATTCCTTATGTCCGACTTTAATTTCTCATACTTTTTCTCTTCGGCTAAGATAAGCGAGAATTCTACGTCGTCTATCTTTCTGTCACGCAAAGCCTTTGAGACAAGATCGGTAATTGTATTTACTTTAGCCCTAGACAGAGCTATTGTCGTGTCATGCTTGGATATTTTGCTTGACAACTGTTTCATAATGCCCGTAGCAACGGCTGAAATAATACCACAGGCTGCCCCAACGCCGGCCAAAGGAACTCCAACGATTATTCCCGGCCCAGTAAGCGAAGTAGCAACGCCGGAGCCCGTTAACACAACGGATATGGATCCTGAAGTTATCGAAATCTTATGTAGCGTACTCCGGGCTCTGACGTACTTTTTTCGGACTTTTTCGTAGTGTTTTGTTTGCCCTTCCAAGTAAGCCAGGATTAAGTTTGACTTATTAAGACGAAAGTTTTCAGCGTTTAATTCGTTAGGTTCCTTAGGAAGTTCAGGATAAAGTGGAGGTGCTGATGGTATAACATCCATTATATATAATAATGTACGACGCTTTTGGGAATGATATTGAGGAGCAGCCACATCATGACAACAGGGATTATGCCAACTGGAGGGCCTTTAGGAAGATGTTTCCGCATGCAGACCCTAGTAAGTTCGAAAGGAGACCCGATGGGATTTACTTCAACGGCAAAAGAATGTACAGCAATGAGGATTTGAAGCCAAAGGCGACCACCAAGCCACCAAAACCCGTGCATAAAGAAAGGCTACCTAATTTTCCAAAGAATCTATTAATAACCAACCAGGATTACCCATTTTACGATGCCGAAGGCGGCATAAACGACTTTGATAAGATAGTGACGCATTTAAAGATTCCAGTGGGTAAGCAAACCTTTGACGTAGTAATAAGGGATATCTTTAAGGATTTTAACCTTACGCACACTTCAGGAAAAGAAGCCCACGAATGGTTAAAGAGGCCTAACTTTAAGTACTGGCCGCAGCAGTTAAACTTTGCCGTCTGGGCGGCTACGAAGGGCTGCGGGGTTGCCGCGGATATGTTCGACATTGCCTTTCTAAGGTTCCACGTTGCCTTTACTATGCGGCGCATATTGAAGGAGCTTAGCGTACCGCTGCCGGGGGAAAAGCCATTCAATCGAATGGATAACCACTACGATTCCGCTACCTTAGAAAGGCTAATGAATGAGTTTAAGCCGCAGCAAAAAGACTTTCGTTATCGGGAGGGCGCCACGCATGGCTTGGGCATTATTTATACTTGGCATGTTGACGGCGTGCGTCCGGCCGACATGTATCATCAAAAATACCCCGGGGTCCTAAAGTTTTACGACTTGGGTGGTCGCAAGAATGACGTTACGCTGATCGATAGGATTGAGACAATTTACCCCAGTCCTTGGGATCCGTTTGTATTATTAAAAGGAAAAGGCCTAAGAAACCTAGCTCGAATTAACCGCAGCATTGAAGCATTTGTCTACTGCATCCTGGGAGCGCAGGTAAATACCCGCAGCCCCATTGTTGGATCCCAAGGTGCTTCGCGGGAAACGCAACAGGAATTCCTAACCCTGTTTGAGTCCGCAATAATAGAAAATGACATATCCAAGTCGGTGCAGAGATATCAATTAGCGGTGCAGCAATCTAAAGTGCGGCTAGATTATGCCTTGAGTCCTGGTTGTTGGTTAATGCCAAGTAACTTGGTTATTAACACCAATTCCGTTGTGGGTTACAACAACAAGCTGCAGCGAGCAACCAAAGACATGAAGTTTGGGGCAAATGAAGTGAACTCTGACATGACCAAGGGCATTCCTCACTTCGTAGAGAAGCCAAAAAAGTCACACGAAACGAAGCTACCCGTAGTTAAGGTATCAAAGAAGGTTATGCCAACCATACCCGAGGAATATGACCATAACCTACTAAAAGCCGGCCTAGCAGCTGCAAGCATTGGTCTGAGCTATTATATATGGCGATGAACAACCCCTACGTAGCTGGAGTAGATTGTGTCTATACAACTTACACAGGCGAGAAAAAATACAACCAGGCATCTTGGGTTGATGTCACCGGAATGTCCGTGAATTTGAACTACTCGGGAAAGAAGTTAATCCTTTGTAGTATTTGCATTGGCACGAGTAGTCACGCCAACGTGGGCTTTAGGTTCCTGGATGACAATGGCATACTGCAGCCTATGAGAAATAAGACAAACAACAGGGAGCCTGCGCATTTCTCCGTAGAGCCCAACCCAGCCAGCGCCGAAAATCTATCGGTTTGGACTTTTCACATGGTCGCCGATTGCCATGGGAAGGTAAAGCTGCAAATGCGCGTAGATGACACCGGGAGCGTTTGCAGAAATAATATAGAAAATCAGAGAGATACGGTTTATAATCACAAGACCATTAGCACTCTTACGGTGGTGAGCCTTTAGGAGGATCTTTGATTCTTGAAATATATGAACCCACACGCGAAGGAAGATTGGTTTCTACATTTTTTGGAGGAGAAGGACTACTTAGAACAGCATTGGCATGACACCGGGCTGTGGGTGAAGGTTGGGGGCCTGGGATTGATCATGTGTACCATTTGCGTTTCGACGGGGTATTCGTGTAATGTCGGGTTTAGGATTGTCGATGAGGATAACCACCCATTACTACCCTACAGAAAAAAAGATAATAATAGGAACCCAGCTCATTTCTCGTCGGAGCCCCCACCGTTAAGCAGAGAAGACTTAACGCCGGTAACTTTTCACATGATAGCCAATTGTCAATATGCGAAGCTTCAGGATCTTCCCAACGACGTTGCCTACCTTCGGATAAATGCCGCCCCGTCAAAAGATCCTCCAACGAATGCTATTTGGAATCATAAGCCCATTAGCACCATGAGCGTGCTGCCGCTAGTTCCGAATTATCAAGGCGGTGCGAATACTATCTTTACTTATCCCCAGTCGAGGACGCCTTGGATGCCCGATGACGATAAGCCCCCAGTAATACACAAGGATAAGATCAACCCTTCATCTTCTTCAGGAGTACCACTCCAATAGCGACGACAACGATCCAAATGTTATTTCCCACAAACTTTAGCAGTTCTCCGCCGGCCCTAAGTGCCAAGGAAACAACCGAACCCAGCAGCCCAGGAAGACTGGCTGCCATTTTTTTCCCCAAGTCCGTCAAACCATTGCCTAGCTTCTTTACTCCCTTACCTGCAGTATTAAGTGTGCTAAGGATTACGCCTACCACGCTGGAAATAGCAACCGCAAATGCCAGCGGCACGCCATACTTCAAAAGGCCCCTTAATACCTTTTCCTTGGTAGTAAGCCCCAGCTCCTTTTCCAGCTTTTCCTTTTGCGCCTTTAATTCCGCTACCTTTTCCTCGAGGGCTTCTACCTCCTTCTGGGCTGCCTCCCTTTCCTCTTCGGGGCGGGTTTGGTCCGCTATTATTTCCTGCTTTTCGGATATGTTCTTTTCCAGGTCTTCAATAGCCTGAGTTCTTTGTTGGATTTGCTCTTCTTTAATCTTAATTTCGGCAACCAACTGCCGCCGTTCCACCAAGGAACCCTCTATGGTGGTTTGTAGGTTTCTAACTTCTTCCTGAGTCACGTTAAGGTCTCGCAGGGCAAGCTCAAAGGCCTGTCGGGCTCGGTCTCTTTCATCTAAGGCCTTTTCTGCTTCTCGCTTGATTGTTAATATGCTTTCGTTTTTACCCTCGACTTCCCTCTTTTGTCTTTCGTAATTTGCTTTCATTTCCTCCTTTTCCCTTTGGGTTCGGTCCCTATCGCGCAGGGCCTTATCCATTTGATCTCTCATTTCTATCATTCTTTTGTTTTGATGGTCGAGCTTTTTCTCAGAATCGGTTAGCTGTTGCATTTGTTTTTCGTATTCTGCTTCCCTTTCCTTAAGCGTTTTTTGCAGTTCCTCGGCGCGTCTTTCTAATGCGACTCTCTCATTCAGGGTTTCCAACCTTTCTAACGCACTTCGGGCAGCCACTTGGAAGCCCCTTAATCTTGCCACGTTAACCTTAACTGAGCCATCTTCATCGAAAAGGGTCTGTGGTTTCGTCCAGCGGTCTTTGTCGGGATATCTCATGTCTTGGACGCTTATGAGGACTTTGTTTCCTTTTTCCGTGAGCCTTATCGCGTCGGTGTCAAGGTGGGGATAACGCTGCGCTAGCTCTTGCGTTGCCCACTCCACGGTTTCCCGTGCGACTGCTTCCGGCTCGCCCATGTTTTGAAGTTCTAAGTACTCAGGAACAACCTTGCCTGGGTTCTTTAATTGCCACTTACGATTTAAGGCTGCCTTGAATCTTTTCCACCTGCTACCATATTCGTTTTCTAGGGCTGCGTCGTAGACTAGGGGGTCGGTATCCGCGCCCTGAGTCCATTCGTCGTATTCATCGTCGTTAATGTCAGCCTGGCCTTCTTCGGTAAGGGGGTCAAAATCCGTTCCTTCTACTTCCATTATATATGATAAGCTCAAAGTTAAATCCCAACGCATTACCTAAGCAGGTTGGCGGACTAAAGGCAGAACGCACCTTTCACCGGGTCACCTTTACGCCTCCTAGCGCTAAACCTGGAGAAACGCTGTACGTAGGCGTGCCCCGCCTAACAGATAACCTAGTGTTGGTTCCTGGCACCCTGGCGCTAAGGTTTGACCTAGCAATACAACCAAACACTGCGGACGTGCGTTACGTCGTCAATAACGTGGGTAGAAACCTCGTTTCCAAAATACGCGTAAAGTTCGCCGGGGAATCCTTGCTGGACTTAAACAGGTATGATTTGTATACCACGTACAAAGACTTATGGTTGACGGCCTTTGATCGCGCGCAAAGGATAGAGCAGGGAATCGCCAGTGATGCCATACGCAAGGTAAGAAGCGCAACCTCTGGCGCCTCAGGAGAAGACGAAATAAAGACGGCTTATGGTACTAAATATGTCGTTCCATTAGATTTCGAAGTTATCACGAACCACGGTGCATACTACCCAAGGCAGCTAAGCGAACTGCAGTTCGAAGTAACCCTAGCAGACACTACAAACATCCTGCAGGGAAAGGACGTAAGTTCCTCAGCCGTCCACCCATACTCCGTTACTAACTTAGAGCTGCAGTACGAAACGGTATACAGCGAAGATTTAGCACGTAGTGCCGGTATGGAATACAGCGCCGGGAAGGCTTTCCTTTACGATCACGTCGTGATGTACAAGACGTTCAGCTTTACAAACAACGTCGAAGAGGTCGTCAACCAAAGCATTAACCTTCCCAGGCGCAGCCTCACAGGGATAATGTTGCTGTTCGCAAAGACATACACGGCAGGATTGCGTGACTCTGAGGCGTTCTTTAATCCTAACATCACTAACGTAGGCGTTAGCATTAACGGAGTGCCTAATAAGGTTTACTCACAAGGGATAAAGCCCGAGGACATGTACCGGGAAGTCGCGCGTAAGTTTGGCGACCAAATTGGCCCAAAGGAATTCTTTAAGGATAAGTATGCGCTGTGGATCGACATGCGCACGACAAACGATGAAGACCTACATGGCCAGGGCTTGCGGTTGGTAAACACCCAGGACGGCATTACGTTGGAGATCAAGCGCACCAAACATGCCAGCGACGATACTAAGATAAACGCGTATATCTTCGTGGTCTCAGACGCGCAGCTAAGCGTGGAAATGAATCAGCTAAAGAGCGTTGCCTATTAAAATATCCCTTACGTATAATATGCTTCGCGTATTTCGAAACAGCGAAACCAAACTGCAATGCATAGTGCAAGGCGACAAACTGTACTTCAAAGCAAAGGAGGCGGCTTTGGCGTTGGGCTATGAGCGCCCTAGAGATGCAATTAGAGCACACGTACCTGAGAAATACCAGAAAAGATGGGTTGATCTACAAGGGGCTTCAAATCACCGCTCCCCTACTACGCAACCACATTCCGTGTTTATATCCGAACCTGGTTTGTACGAACTGATATTTAGCTCCAAACTACCCAAAGCTGTGGAGTTTCGTGATTGGGTCTTTGAGGAAGTCCTACCCGCGCTGCGTAAGGACGGTCGATATGCAATAGAAAAGCGGTTTGACGGCCCAAACAAGTTGGTATTCAAAATAGAAAATGAGTTTGACCTGCATAAAAAGGTAGTGGACTACATCCGCAGGTTTTACCCCCAAATGCTCGTGACCCCTGTTCTAGGCGAACTGCAGGATTCGGACGGCAAACGTATAAAGTGCTGGCAGAAAGGATATCAGCGAGGTCAACCCGACCTGCTCATCTTGAATGCACACGTGCGATACCGTGGCTTCTGCGTAGAGCTGAAGACTCCAAAAGGCAACGGGGTATTATCCTAGGATCAACGCCGCCTCTTACAGAGGTATGAAGAAAATGGTTATAAGGTAATGATTAGCAGCGACTACGATGTCATTTGCAGGGAGATCACGGAGTATGCACAAGGAATTCGCCTGCCATGTAGGTGGTGCTGCAAGCGCTTTAAAAGCGCGCAGACTCTGGCAACGCATTTGAGAATATTCCATAGGTATAATGGACAAGGATAAATTTAACGAGTTAAAGTTCATACAAACACACTGGAGGGATTTAACCGTGGGGGAGATTTATGAGATAAAGAATTACGTGGTCTTTGAAGACTTGGACCGCCTGCGTTTGGTCTTAAAGAATAAAAAAAGAACATACACCCTTTGGGCGCCCGATAGGATAAGGTACGCTATTGAAGGGCAGGACGTTACCCATGTTATGAGTCATGGTAAAAAGGATGGCAGGTGGGTATTTGACGTAGTCAAGTATGTGCCCGAGAGTCCTCTGCATTCGTAAGGACGTCTAATAGGGTCCGCTGCGCTTTAGGATCCGCGGAGCACCAATGCCCCACAAAGGATTCTTCAAGGAATGCACTGCCACAATGAAGGCAGGTGTATTTTTTACGCGGTTTAGGTTTGGGTGTCGCAATGCAATCTGCAGGTGGTTCGCACGTAATACAGTCCATATATTGAAAGGGCGATCAGGAATCCTCCCAGAAATGCCACGAAGTAGGCCAGCATATACTTAGGGCTCTGCAGGGCGCTTTAAAAGGGGTCCTTATTTTTCTTGTTGTTTTGTTGAGGTATTGTTGATCCCTAACAAACAACAAGAAAAATAAAGTCGTATCTTGAGACTCTTTGCGCAAGTCGTACTTTACTACCTTTCTGCAGACCTTCTTCTAAAGGGGTCCTTATTTTTCTTGTTGTTTTGTTGAGGTATTGTTGATCCCTAACAAACAACAAGAAAAATAAGATCAGGATTTGAGACTCTTTGCACAAACCCTGCTTTACTATTAAAGGCCCCTTACTGCTTTCGAGCTTTCCTTGCCGCCTCATTACTGGCATGCCAAGCATCAAAGCGATCTAAGTACTCTTTAAAGCCGCCTTGGCCCTCATACAAGCACTGCCAAATATGTTGGTCACTTCTTTGACAGCCGCAGCGCTCACAAAGCGCCTCCCAATGTTCCCTGTTCTCCCACCTTACGCCTTCGACGCGGTCAAACTCCGCGAACGTTTCGTCTATTTCCTTCTTGCGGCGCGTTAACTCCTTTGTGGTGTTGACTGGACAACATCGGGCGGCAACGTCGCCGTGTTTTAAGCATGCTACGCCCAGCAGGTCGTACCCAAGGCATCTATGTCGGTGCCAGGCGTCGGTAACATCCTCGTCGCAGCGCACGCATACGTTCTTTAAACAAACCCTTTTATTACGATGGTACTCCAAAGCCTGCGCGCTGCTAAACTGCTTATCACAGTCTTCGCAAACGGTAACGTTGTTTACTTTCTTACTGCAGACCCGTCTTTCGACGTGATATTGCAACCGCTGCTTGCTGCTAAAACCCCTTTTACATTGCTCACACTCCATTATATCTATGTGTTATTTAAGCCTCATAAGGGATACCGCATGAAGTCCTTAACGGACTCCTTAGCCCAGCCCGCCATCGTCAAGAGCGCACCAAACCTTTCCGCGCGCTTCAGACCGCACATTTCATCGTACAACTCCTGCACGCGCTCTTTTAACCGGTCTATCTCCTCCCTTTGCATTTCTATGGTGTCTCTTTTATCTTTTGCGTTGGCGACAATTCTTTGCACTGCTTCCACTGGCTCCATATGTATCAGGGAACAAGTTCCCTTCGAAAGAAGGGATATAAATGAACCCAGATCACATGCCTTGTAACGCTCTGATAGTAGGACCCACCGGCTGCGGAAAGACCCAATTCGTGGTAGAGCAGCTATTAGGACCCTTTAGATATCGCTTCGACTACATAGTGCTGCTCTGCCCCACCTACGTGAATAACCGCACCTGGACGGGCATAGGAGTGAAAGATGACGACTTCTTTGTAGATATCTTAGACCCCAACGAGTTATCCAGCCATCTTAAGTTTTGGCACAAACAATTCCCTAAGGATACGCAGACACTCCTCATATTGGATGACATCGCCTGCGGGGACGATGTAAAAAGACGCACCTCCGAATTAGTGAAGCTCGCCTTTAGCGGTAGACACGACAATATCAGCGTTTGGTTGCTCTCGCAGCAGCTTACCAGCGTCTCTAAGCCCTTCAGGGAAAACATAGGATCGCTTGTCGTCTTCTACACGCCCAGTAAGTCTGACCTGGAAACCATCTTAAGCGACTACGGCGGTGAGATATCCAAGGAACAGTTACACGAATGCATGCGGCATTTAAAAACGCACCAACATTCCAAGATGATCTTCTCTTTGAGGTTTCCCTACACGGTTGGAATCTATGATTCCTAATGTATATGGAGATTGAGCAGCTCTTAGATGAAGTCCCCACACAGTTAGACGAAAGTAACCTTAAGGAACAACTCAACATCCTTGTGTCTTCTGGGAAGTGTAAAGAAATGATAGGCAAGGAACTTACCCATGAACAGGTTAATAAGTTGTCAGAAGAGGAAGTCAAAAAGTTCCATAAGAGGTACGAGGCCGCCCTTGCAAGTAAGACCACGGACGCCGTAGCAGACTCCGCTATCCGACTTGCGACTAAATTGCTTGGACTTGCGCTGCCCATAGACGACGTGGAGCAACTACGGAAGGACATTAGCGAGGACTATGTCATCGCTCAAGAACTTAAGATAACCTGTGGGTGGTTGTCTTTGAAGTGCGGTAAGTTAATGGCAGTCGCCTCTGCGGTTTTGCACGTAGCTCAGCACGTTGACTTGAAGGAGGTACTGGTGTCTTGGAAGGACTTCAAGAAGGACAAAGAAGTCGAAAAGGTCTTCCAGGCGGCACTTGCTGAGGTACCTGATCAAGTCGCCTCAAGTACTTAGTTAAGTCATCCCTAAGTACTTGGTCAGGTCGAGCCCAGGTTATTTCCAAGTCGTCCTTAAGTCATTCTCAAGTACTTATCAAGTCCTTCAAGTCCTTAGATATAAATGAGTGAACCAGAGTCGAAGGTAGAGCAGCCCCAAGAGGAGCAGAAGATTACCAAGGCTAAATCTCCAGGCAGAGTTGCTGCCGGAAAGAAGCTCGCGGAGATGAACAGGAAGAACAAAGCAAAGAAAGAAGAAAAGGTGGAGGAAAAAGAAGAGGAATCCCTTATTAATCCTGGGTACGTCATCGGCGCGTTAGGAGTAGCTATAGCAGCAGGCAGCCTCTACTTACAATGGCGGGCTACGAAGCCAAAAGTAGAACCCGTGCATGTGCCGCCAACATATCACGCACCCGTGCAGGAGCCCCCTAAGAGAAGCAAAATACCCGTGATGGAGTAATAACCTTCTCGCTTTGTAATATAATGTCAACCGCGTTATTGAAAACTGTTGAAGAAGCAGCTATTATTACTTCTATTGTTGCGGGTATTGGTTGGGTAGGTAAGAAAGTGCTCAAAGAAGACTTTACTGAAGACCCAAGCAAGAGCTTCGCTAACTTTGCTAAGATGACCGCTGCCGTAGGCGGGGCTATCATGGTAAAGGATTACCTACGGAAGGAAAAGTACCTGCCGACGACATAGTCTAGAAGCAAACTGTGTTTGCTGGTATATAATGGCTAGCGTGGTCGCAGGTGGAGTTATTGCAGCTTTAGCATTCACTGGAGCTAATTATGGTGGTCAGTATTTAGATAGATTAGTTAGAGGCGACAAAAGCGGAGATTTAGCCGCCGAAAGGAAGAGACACGACTTAGCGCTGGAGAAATATCAGCGGGACGTGGCAGCTTGGAATGAAAAAAGACAAGCTTACAGGGATTGGTTGGACAAGAACTACCAAGACAAAATGCAGGCAGATAAGAACTTCGAAAATACGGACTACGCCTTTAAACTTTATGCGCAAGCACACCCCGCGGCATCAACAGGGTTAAAAAGGCCTCAGTTTAAGAATTATTATCAGCCTTCTAAGAAACAAAAAGATAGTGAGCTGGTCTTCGTAGGAAGCGCAGGGCTGGCCGGAGGCGTGGCTTTGGCGTATCTAATATAATGATTGTCTTTTTGGAAAGCGACAAAAATAACTTTACCACTTATTTGAATCCCCCCATCAAAGCCCATAAGGTTCGGCTGGTTAGTTGCTCTTTGTACAATTCTTGGTATAATCTAGTCAATGCCTTGGTCACCGTACTTAAGGCGCCTGGCAAATATCAAGGTGAAATGCTACCCGATGGACATTACACGCCAATCACCCTTGCTAAGGAGCTCGCCAAGCGCGGTTATACTCTCACCACGGGATTGTCGCACGAAATGACCCTCAAACATAATATGCCAAACTATTCAGTAACTTTTGGAAAGCTTGACCCATTGGGATCTTTATTATGTGCCTCTGGCAAGACAATTACCGACACAGCCATACCTGTGAAATGGAAAGTCGCATCCTCTTACGAAGTCTATTGCGATTTAGTCCATAGTTACAACAATGGAGAAAAGTCTTCTCTCATGTCCAAGTTTCTGCCCAAAGGTAATCCATTTGACCCAGTAGAATACACTCTCATTTCTTTGAGCTATGACTTGTCTCATTTGGTAGAAAGCATAAACATCACCATTAAAGTGGACGGAAAGACGGTGGATTTCAACGGACGTAAAATCAATCTTGTTTTGGAATTCATATAATGGGTCGAACAGAGGACAAACTCAAAAGGATTTACTATGGGCCTGAGGGCTATTGGAGAGGAGCGTCAGCTATCAAGAAACTCGCGACCGCGGCCAGGGTATCAGAAGAAACGGCTAAGAACTGGCTAAGAAAACAAACCCTCTGGCAGGTTTATCTTCCCGTGCCCAAGTACATTCCCAGGCCCAGCTTCACCGTAAATACCCCCAATGAAGTTCATCAGGCGGATTTGCTCTTCTTACCGCACGACAAGGTGCGAAGAAAGACCTATAGGTACGCTTTGACCGTAGTTGATATCGCAAGCAGATACAAGGACGCCGAACCCATAACCAGCAAGGATTCTGGGGAAGTCGCAGAAGCCCTAGGTAGGATTTATAAGCGCGTCTTGAAATGGCCCAAGCTGCTGCAGGTGGATGCGGGGACGGAGTTTATGGGCGTGGTTACTAAGACCCTGAAAGACCACGACACTAAGATTAGGAGAGCCGAAGCTGAGTACCACAGGGGTCAGAGCATCGTCGAAAGATTTAATAAGACCCTGGCCGAGCGTCTCTTTGGGTACCAGTATTGGAAAGAGCTGGAAGATCCCTCCAAACGCAACAGGGAATGGACTCAGAGGCTCCCCCAGGTCGTCGCGGCTTTGAACAACGAGGCGGCCAGGGCTACGGGAATGAAACCCAAGGATGCCATAAAAAAGAAACACGTGGAACACAAGTCCTACGTCAGAAGTTCAAGGGCGGTCGGACTGAAGGAAAAAAAGCTCCCCCGCGACATAGTGGTCAGATACCTCTATCAGCCGGGGGAACTCGAAGGCGGCAGTAAGAGAGCCACGGATCCTAACTGGTCTCTGGAAACGTATGAGATTTCGAAGTCCGTCACCAAGGAAGGGCAACCCGTGTTGTATTACCTAGATGGCCCAAGTCGTGGATTTGTCAAGGAAGAGCTGCTCATAGTTCCCAAATACTCAGAGTAGTGCTGCTCCACTCGCCCGATTACACTCTAGGCATGTCAGTCTTACGTTGCCTCTGCAATGCCCGCGTTTATTATTTATGCGATCCACGGAGAACTGCTGATCGTCATTTGGGTCAAACCTCCATAGTAGAGGTATGTTACACTTTGCGCAGCGGGCGCCTTTCTTATAGACGTCGTCCACGCATAGGTCGAACGTCATATCTTTTTCTTCGTCGTGCCGCTTGTAGCGAAGGAGTTTCTTAGCAATGTTCTCCTTAGCTACGTCCTCTGGCGTCTTATCGTAGCGCAGTTGCGGCCCCCAGGCTCTTTTCAACTGCTTGGCATATTCTACGCGGCTTACGGCTGTGTAGATAAGGTTGCTCCAACACAGCCGCTGGTCTATGATCCATAAGGTTTCTTTTATGGTAAGCCCCTGCGCACTATGGACTGTCATGCAATAACCCAAGCGCCAGTCTGGATGGGAGGTTATTTTTTCCACCTTTTCTATGGGTACCCAGGCTTTATCGTGCCTTACCGCATTTTGCAGTTGGATGTCGGTACCAGGTACCCAGACGTCTCTTTTTTGCATGCGGGTGTCGTGGGGTTTGTAGCAAACAGGTACGGGATGCGTAGGGAAGCGCTCTCGGTGTATATTTAGCAAATCCTTTTGTATGCGAGACTGTGCTGCGCGTTTGCTGCTCAGCACCAGATCCTTTGGATGCCATGCGTAAAGGAAGTCCTCGTAGGACTTCGCTCGTACACGTTTGCGCAGCGTCTTGCATTGGTCGGCGTCACTAAGGCCCCTTAATTCCGCTTTCAGGTTCCTTACTTGATCCTTGCTGCGGTAGTCGGTGTTAATTTCCTCCGCATGGTCTACGAAATCTTTCAGCCATTCGTGGGGCATCTCTCCGGCTATTGGAGGAGGCTGGCATGGATCTCCGGCGAATATTACTTGGCACTTTCCGCGGAGGAAGTCTACGAACTCCTGCAGGATTTCCAAAGGCACGGTGCAAATCTCATCCCAAAGTATCACTGGAGGTATGTCGTGGATAGCTTCAGGTACCCACTTTTGGCCATTCCAACGAAAGAAGCTGTGGTAGGTTTGTGCGTCGTAGCCCATTTCGCAGAGTTCTCTTTCCAAACGATGCGTTGGCGTTAGCACCTTTATCTTAGGAAAGAGTTCTAACACACGCGTCGTCTTACCGCTGCTTCCCGTACCGTAGAGGTAAGAGAAGCGTTGGTAAGAGATTGGGTCGGCAACTGAAGGCAGTGGCTCTTCCGTCGGCGTTACGGTGCCCTGGGTGTGCTCGCCGTGATATTTTACACGGCCTCTCCAGGCTCTTATCTCCTCATCTTTAACGCGCCATTGGCCACTTTCTGCGAGTTCATCGGCAGTGTAGAATTCCTTCATCTTTTCCAATACGTGCGGTTTCACGTACAAGGAATCCGTGGCTACGCGGGGGATATCTTCTTTGTCAAACCGCAAGAGCATTGCGAGAAGGTTAATGTGCGCATATGCGAGAATGCTGGCACGCAGATGGTAATACTGCGGTCGATGGTCCTGGTAATAACACAGCGCATTCCATTCGTGTAGTTTATCGTCGACAAGGTAGTCCCATTTCTCTACAGACACCATCGTTCCTTTGTCATGTGCGCGCTTGATGAGGAAGCTTAGCTCACCTTCGTCCGTTATTAGGCGCCGCTGCATATGTTTTTCACCTTCTTTTGCGCCCTGCGTGAATTTACCTATGACCACGCGCGCTGTGGGGTTATGCTCCGGTAACCACTGCGTAAAGGCGCTGTGACAAAGTATGGCTTCATGCGCTGTGTATTTTAAAAGTTTGCGCTCTTCAAAGAACTTCAATAGGGGCACCGGTATCCATTCTTTCTCCTGCAGGTGCTTCCCATACCACGCATAGATTATGGGGTGCAGACCCGCTGCTAATTTCCAGGTGGTCAACCGTACAAACCCCGTTGCTGGGGCGTCGTAGTGACCATCTAGAGACACACGGAAGAATTGGGAGTCTGGATGTCCGTAACGGTCGTAATATTCCTTACAATCTCCTAGACCTTTAAAGCTTGCAGGGTAACAGTGTTTCATATCCAAAGACACGTATTGGTCTTCGTCGTATTCCATGTTCCACAAACCACTGTGACCGTGTTCTACACAGGCTTTGGCTATGTCTCCGAACTCTTTTGGGGTAGGTTTCCATCCATTTCTTTTCTTTGCGGCTAAGAAGTCCAAGCTGCGACTGCTAAGGACCTCGTCAGAGAAGTCTTCCCCTAAGGTCTCACAGGCGCTTTGAATGCGCTGTTGTTCAATTTCGGGTCGATACAAAGTGCCGTCTTGCGTCATAAATTGACTTCCCTCCGCATCCATTAACCAAATAGAATTCTCGTGCATTAGTTCTGCAAGCAGCGACTCCTTGTAAACGCGCGTCTCCTTCTTCTTTGGGAACCGTAGCTCTCGCCACACATGCCCGTTGTGCTGGTAAATTACGATAGGCGCACCCCGGCCCCCATACTTGTGCGTCCCGGAGTAAATAAAGCCGTCGGTAATGTCTTTCACGTGTATGCGCCTTTCTAAAGCAACCTCTAACTTCTTGATGTTGCCTATTGTTCCTCCAGTCTCGTAAGTGGCATTTTCCCATTTCCTGATGGCTTCTCTTCTCTTTAAAGTCAACTTACCACCTCTAGATGAATCCTCAAAGAACCCTCTAACCAGCTTTCCTACGCAGTTACCAGGATGGCGCATTGGCTTAAGTTTTTTGACATCCGGCTTCTTGATCTCGTACGCGCCGTATATAACTACGGTAACCGGGTAAGCAACCTCGTAGAACAGCATGTCCACGCCTACTAACGCTCCTGGTCTGGTGTCTTTATTCAGCACGAACAAGCTTTGCTTACCCGACGCCCGTATTGGATTACGCCCCTTTTCTATTATCCACTCACCGTCTAAATACTTTACAAACGTCAACTCCAGACGGTAATTACCTTCGGGCATCAAGTCGATTATCCTTTCTGCTCTTTCCTCGCTCATCGTCTCATCTGTATCTCCCTCCATAAACGTTGTGAAGGCAAAGTCCGCATCCAGGCGATCCAACACCTGAGTCCTGAGCTTGCGCACAGTTTTGTTTCGAATGCTTTTGATGGTATCCATCTATATCTAAGGAATATTTTAACCCCCGTTTGCGATACCCAACACAGCAGCTAAGGGACTTCCCGCGAAAGCTAACAGTGTAACGCACCTACTTCACACGGGTTATTCCCGTGCCGGTAAAAAGTTTCCTATAGGCGTAAACGCGGGTAATTCCCATGAAAACGTGATAGGTTCCTGGGGACACCGCGAGTCCCCCTTACTGCTGCTTGACTGAGATTGTCGGGTGACTTGTTTAGTTTTTGTTAACGAAGTGGTCGGCTTTACTTATACGGAATGGAAAGGAACGCTGAAGCGTGCAATAGTGGCTTATCGAAGTCTTGACCAGAAGAGAGGGGGGGGTGGGGGGTTTGTACAATTAAGGCACTAGGACTAGGTGCAAAACATTAGCTTGTTGATATCGAAAGAAAAAACTAAAATTATCAAATAATTAGATAAATAAGACTTATTCATTTTCACCCGCAGGAAAAAAGGTACGATTTTTATATTTGGTCACATTTTTTGGTTGCCCACTCCCTTGCAATGATCTTATTACTTGGATTTTAAACGCGAAACCAATCGCGGATAGCGGGATTTTTCAAGAGATTGGAGATTCCATTTACACCATTCCGGCATTGCCATTATCGATACTGAAGCAAGTATTATTACGACGAAGTCTGGAAGGTCCATAAGCAGAATGAAAAAGGCTGTGAAAATTAATCTCGGGCTTCCTCAAAATGAAATCTTAGTCTAAAGAAAATACTTTGATACGAAATTAGGCAATTTCCAAATACCTCTGCAAGGAACCGTAGAACACTTGTCATTCTGTGTTGAAAAGTGAGTTGGATTAAAGGTAATATACGCATTGTCTCAGGTCAGTATTACGGCGAGCAAAAATTATAAAACCCCGAAATTCAGTACTAGGTTTAAACATTTAAACAATTTATCTTTTAGTTCGGATCACCCAGTTATATTGTGGTTTTTTAAGCCTTGGTTTTGACATAAATCTAACATTTTTTTAGAACTCGTAAAGTACTAATTTACATGTTATTTGGGCGTTTGTAAATTATCACATAAGTCGTGCCGTCGCATGTGTTTACATGCTTGTTTCGAAGTGGTAGTAAGGTTCACAGTATTTTAAACGTACTAATGTCGAAAAAAGGCAAAGAAATACAATGTATTGCACTCAATATTCAACAAATAAAATTATTAAATCAAATGTCAGAACTGCACATATTGAAAATATAGGCCGGTTAGCTCTGTCTGCCTCGAACTGGTTTCATTGGAATGATTGGATGCAAACCCCTAACAAGCCAAATTTATCCGAATTCGAGAGTTTCGTATATCGCGCTCATTTAATAACCCAAGCTGAATTTTACATATGATTTAGCTTAACATTCGAAGGTATTATGGTTGGAATTTCAGATAAATCCCAACACCCGGTGCACATGAAAATGCGCTTTGCAAACTAAGGGTGAAATTTAAGTCTCTGAAAACCCGAAAAATGTAGTTTGTAAATAGTTCCTGACGACTCATTAGATCGCGTTTCCCTATTCATATTTTAGCTTAAAATTATCATTAATCTTTCCTTTACCATATTCCAAAAACAGATCTTCTCTAGTTTGCTTCATTTTTATACGCGAGCGCTTTTTCCAGACCTATCATTTTCACCTCGAATTTAAGCTGAATAGAGGGTGCCGACGGCCAAAATGGATTTTCTCGATTTTCTCAAAATAAAAGTGAAATTTTTCAAAATAAACATCAGTACGTTTATTTAGGTGGTATTTCACGTCTTTGGACCAAATATGAACCAAATCGATTCTTTCAACTTGGCCGCCAGATGTTTGATTTTTACAGACATTGCCTCTTAAGCTTGGAAATTAACTGAAGTGGCGATGTTCATCCACATCCTGGCCCACAACCAGGGCTCGAAATGAGACGTAAAATTGGAATGCCACTGTTTTTTATTTTTGACTGGTGAACGAATCTTCACCTGCCGCTTATTTTTATAGCATGGACCTTAGAATAGAAACAATTTCAACAAAATAAAATTGCACTATTTCCAGACTCCTGAATAAATATTCTGAGCAGATATTTGTTCTGTCAGAGTATTAAAATCAAATAAGTGATGATGTTTATGCATCAACAAACTAAACAGAGGGTTTTACCGCGGAGAACTACAGATGATGGATGCTCTTTCAATCAGTAATATTTTTAAACGGAGGAGATTCACTGATGAATAGGAACAATCACCAGATAAAGAAACAGTGAAAGATGACGTCCAGTATATTCCGCCTGCGATTTTATCATCCATTTGGCAGTTCATAATTCTGTTTGCACGCCAAACCTTAAATTTGGCCTGGCACTTGGCCGTTAGCAGGCCATTATTTCGAGCCCTGACAACGCTCTACTAAAAGATCAATTCCTGTCCAAATAAGCAATCAAACACATAAGAACTTTCATATGAACGACATAGAATTCCCTCAAATTGTATCCAGATTGACACCAGAGCTATCCAACTAGTACATGCTACCTGTATGCAATGCGAACAAAATGTGAATTGCCTATCTGGTCTACTCTGATGCAATCCCTGGCTACACTATAGCTGTTAATATCTGGTTTACAACAACTTTATTAAATTTTCTCGTGTGATCAGTCTTGGCTTGGCCCACATTGTTCCAGCTTTGATAATTTAACTATTGATAACCACCAGATAACTGTCCCTGACACATGTACAGATGATGCACAAACACTTACATTCTATAGGAGCCTAATCAAGATTATATAGGATCTTGAAACAGGATCTTGAACAGGATCCTGTACAAGATCGTGCTCAGGATCCTGAGCAGGATTCACACCAGGGAAATGGCCAAAGCGTCAGCATAAATAGTTCTGAATGGTAGGAAGCAGCATAGTGTTAAAAGTAAAGTCATATATATTTGTTTTCATTCAATTCATATCCAGCTATAGATAATTATCTCTTTTTTCGCTTTGTGTTTTTTGCTATTACTGTGTTCTTTTAGTTTGTTGCTTCTTTCTTGTAAATGTTGTAAACAAAATGTAAAAAGGAGCCATGTAAATAAACCTTATAGTGTGACTACAAAAAAAAATAGTTGTTGTGATAGAATTTAAAAGGATCTATGTAAATAAGTTGTGTGATTAATAAAGTTAAAAGAAAAAAGAAAAAAGAAGGGCAAAACCCTATCTTTCTTCAGAGCACACTATACGTTTATAGACTTTTCCTCAAGTAGTGCTGCTCTGTATGGGGAAACTGTTGGTAGTAGTAGCACCATGGGCCAGTCACAACAGTAAGTCTAGACATCCAACACTAGTGTAGTACGATCCAGATTTTGGCGGATGAGTAAACAGTCTCGGGATAGGATCGGTGAGGATCAGTAAGGAATTAATTTGAAAGGATTAACAAATACAAACACAGGAAACTTTTTTAATTTCCCAAGTGGGAAATTAATGGGAAAATTTCCCAAAGTTGGGAAATTATTGGGAAAACACAACCCAAATTTGGGAAAATTTTGGGGATTGCAGAAAGGCTTTTTCTAAAATACAATATATTCCCAAACTTGGGATGGCATTGAAACCATTTTCCAAACAAAACCCTGAGATGGGAATACTGTTAATAACTGTTCTGTGTGTTCTGTATCGATTAATCAAGATGTTTGCATGGCTTCATTAGTAAAGGGTTTTTAAGTCATATAGAAAAAACAGCTCATGTTTTATACTTGATAAAACACTGTTGTTTGTTACTTACATAGTAAGAATTATGATTTCTTAGGGCAATCTTTTTTTAAAAAATATATAAAAGTATGTGCTGTTTCTCCTTTAATGCAGCAAAATTTACCAGTTGATGACTACAAGAAGAAACTTAGACTCCACAATGTATGGTAATATTATAATTCCACCCAGAAGATCAAAATATTATTACTTTGACAAATATTTCTTTAAACAATATTATGTTAAGTCAAAATGTATTCCATGAAAAAAATTATAAATCAAAATTTGAGCAAAGTGTGCAGAAATTGAGAAATTGCTAATTATAGACAGTCGTTATTTGTTGTTGTTGCTGGGGTTTTTTTGTTTTGTTTGCTGTTATATATATATATATTCTTTTTAGCTTTTTAGCTACTGCATGTAAAAATTTTCCCAGTGAAAAGCACGCCAATCAATGAAAAAATCTCATGAGAACCGGGTGATCTGACTAGGCACGCAAAGCATGATTTCTGGTAACAAAAATGTAATCAATCCCATGCAGCCTTGTGTGCTTTGTACCTTTATTCCGTTGCAACAGTGAAGTGGCCATGTTGGAATCATGCAAGAGGTTTCATATGCTTTTGGGTTAAAAAATTTTATCTGGTCGAAAAAAATCTAGTGAAACTAATAATATCGGAAATTAATTTTTCCGAATTTATTTCCAAGGATGTTTCGCCCGGAATAACCTCGTTCCCAAGCACTATATCTTATTCATATTTCTATATCTTGTATTTCATAAGTGCTACGCAGTCCACATATTCTAATAATATAAGGATTTTACAAGGTTAAGACTGATTTCAGTTTTAGAGAGTGGGTCTTATCGTATCTCACAAACCACAAACCCAAGGAAACTTCATCAAGAGCTCGTTTCTGACTTTTTGCATGAAAGTCTTTCTCCAAGGTCACGTTTGTCTAGAATCAAAACTTTGTCTAAACTCCTCAAGAGCTCAGAAAATATTGTCTACCTTAACTTAGTAGGGTTGTTTTACCATGGAAATTTCTAGTTGAGTGTGGAAAAACAAAAAGAGGAATCCAAACTAGTCATGTTCCGTCAGGTTACTTCTACTATTATTAATATTATCATTTCTTTTCCATCTTCTTTCTCTCTTTTATTTTGCTTTAGATATAAATACATATATATACTTTTTGTTTTGTACTTGTCTATTTTATTGTTAAATAAGTGTAAATATATCTTATTTTAACATAAGAATGTCAATAAAATACAAAAAAATACAAAAAAAAAATGTTCAGTCAAGTTTAAATGATTTATGTCGAGCTATTGTGTTGAAATTAACCGAATTAGCTTCAATTGTTTATATAGCCCCATGTGACAATGAACATGTCAGTGACATAAAAGTAAAAGAATTTGTTAAAGCAAATAAACAGCTTGTCTGTGAAACTGATAAGAATAAATAATAACTTCAATAATTGACTCCATCATTTGGCCACCATGCTGTTGGTCTGGGTATGAGATGGCCATCAGGAGCAACAATGATGTAGAAGGATGGCATAACCCCTTGAACAGACGTGCATCTGGAAAGTGTCAACTTCCACTATACCTGCTTATTCAACTATTGCACGAATGTGACAGAGTCAAAAGACACTATTTTGGACAGTAATTATTTAGTCATAAATCTATATTTTTAATTAGGAATGCCTCGTGTACACATAGGAATGTAATTCTTTAGTTAACTGTTTGCGTGGAAAATGCGTAAGCAAGAAATAATTTCCGTACGTAATTACATTACAGTGAGTCATGCCTAGGTTTGGCGCTTGTTTACGTAAGTTCGTGTTTGGGACATCCTGTTTGCGCCTAGGGCGTGCAACATTGCATAGGATGTGTAAGGTCTTAAGAATGCAGGTTTTTCCATAAAAATAGGCCCAAACTAAGCTTAAATCAGTGTAGTAAAAGTTCTTGAAGACGTTGCACATATCAAGACAAGGAATTCTCTACGATGTAAAGGTATGAATCTTTGAAGCCTTTTACACTTATACCTAGGATAGATTTAGGACAAATCTATGTTAATATCGTTAACTAGTCGTTATATTTTATAGCTTAGATTTTCTACATATTTGTTAAGCATTCGTTTCATGTTGTAGTAATTCTAGTCGCATTAGCGCGTAATTTAGTACAAAGTTATTCACGCAGTAGTAATTTAGTAATCACGCTGAGTGTATCTTGTCTTTTAAACTCTTTAAAACGTTTACTATAGGATCGCTACCGCCTTACTCGCTTGTTTAACCTTTTTACTACGATAAATAGCCTTAACTGCGGGATAAAAGACCTTTTCTTTCCAACCTTTAATTTGTTCGCTACTTAAACTCTACACTCAAGGTCATTGTCGCGACCGCGTGTTCAGTAAACCGTGTAATTCTTAGTTTGTCATAAACAAAGGTTAAAATACTTACCTAAAGCCATAGTTAACCTCTAGTCAATTTTTCCTATTGCTTTTTCCATTGGTTTAGTTCATTTTAAACGGTTTACCGACTTGTACATTAAACTTTGCAACCTAGTAATTTTCACTCGCGTATTGTAAACACTGCTAATCAGTATGCAATATTCAAATTACCTGTGACGTAATTTACGTATTTCCGTTTCTAGTTATATCTAGCAAAACTGTATTTTATTCATAACTTTTTAGCTATTTAGATAAGCTACAAATTTATTTTATCTCATTGTAAATATTTTTCTTGTTTTCATTAGAGATATCCTGTAATCTCGTTCCCGTTTTTTTTTCATGTATTGTAAAGTTGTGTGAATTTTTCAATAAATTCTTTTGTCAAAACCACTTGCAATCTGATTCATAGCTGAGCGCCTTGCCGCCGGTTACACGAAGAAGCTCAGCTTACCAATATTTATATGAGATTAATATCAGGAAAAAAATTTGCAAAGAATCCAAAAGAAAAGATATAGATCCCTGCAAAAGCAGATTTTTGATTTGTGGGAAAGCTATGATAACAAAGACAGGAGTGCAATGCAACTGTTAAAAACCTTCTCCCACTATGCTACTAGGCAAATTTAGATTTTAAAATTATTTTTCAATTCTCCATAGATTTTTGATCAGTGAGGTTTTATCAATATTATGTATTAATGTTTTTTTGATTGTCAAGGGTTTCACAAAAATATAATCACTAGCAAAATGAAAAGTGAATGCTGTGGTTGATGCAAGGGCCTATGCAATGTAGCAAAAAGTAGCTGTTCCAAAATCTCTGTAACCTTGATCACTGCTAAGGAAATCAAAGAGAAGTCCAAGGAATTAAATTTGAATGAATGCTTTGACAAAGCAGAAGCTATACTGGGCATAAGCGAATTCCGCTGCATGCATGTAGATTCTAAGAAGCCAAGCAACATGAAGTTCTACCACTACTCTTACCGAGATACAGCCACAGAAATGTTAGTAGATACTCTACTAGACATTGATGATGCAAGTGATAGTAGCGAAAAGGATGCATGTTCTAGTAGTCACAAAGAGAACGACAGTGACAATACTTGTTCTAGTAGTCACGAAGAGAATGACAGTGACATTACATGTCCTCAACTTTTTCTCTACGTGTAAGGGCAATCAACAGAGCATATTGATCCAGGCTGGGCTCCCCTATCATTTTCGTGAAATGTTCGATGAGGTATGCTCTAATTTTGCTGTAGCAGATTATAACCTACCCTATGTACAATCTATCGTAAAAGGGGACATTGCTTTCAAGGGCAATAATCTTATAAGTAATGCTGACCTGGTATTCTTGTATGGCGTGGATGGTGTTTCTAGTGAAGATAAGTGGTTGTCCAAAAGTCAGCAGCACAAAGTACCACACAGTGTGTAGAGGTTTTAACCTGGGAAGAGTTTGCTTCTCTTGTTGGTAAAAGGCCAGCAGATAGCATTGTCCAATCCCAAACGAGGATCACAGAGCAGGATCTTATCGTTGTTCCATGTAACACTCCTCAGTCCAATCACTGGTTCCTCTTGGCAGTGTTTCCGAAGCTAAGTAACATCATTACCCTTGACAGTCTTTCAACAAGATCTGTTAAGCCAACTGCACATGATGCCATTCAGAAGATTATGACCTTTCTTGTGGAGTTAGATAGATAGTTCTGTTAACATCAAAGAATGAGAATTCTATGCAAGTACAGCAGGTGATATACCACAACAGACCAACAACTTTGACTGCGGTATTTTTGTGTGCCTGTTTGCAAGATGTCTTGCACTAAGGAGCAAAATGCTCAATCAGCCTAGTATTCCTGCTAATAGGAAGTATATAGTGTTGGAACTCCAAAAAGGGATGCTCCACCCTCTACCACCTCCAATTGCCATTTGTTGCAAGCATTATGCCATAGATTATGTCGCTAAGAGCATCCAAGGTATCTGGCCAATTTGTAGAAATCAAATTCTTGCACAGCGTAGGAGCTCTTGTTTTTGATTGGCCAAAAAGAGATGATGTAGACAATATTTACCTTTCCTGCATCTTTTTTGTTTCAGTAGAGCTGCAGGATTTTGGCCCTTTTAATATTCCACGACTGGCAATGGTGCAGAGGATTTTCAAAGACCTGAAGTGAACTACAGAACTTATAAATGGGTGCTTGTGTAATATTAGTGCAAGCTTTATACAAGTATAATCTAACTTTTCTAAAGAATCATAACTTAATGTGGGCTTGATCACTGGAACTCAGAAAATCCCTTCTTTTGGAATCTGCTGGCATCATTCAGAGTTCCCATTAATGCACAAATGTGCGTCCCTGACGCACAAAAATTGAAAAGGACGCATGCTCTGGGAACTCATTGTGCCGACTAGAGGTGTTGTTGCTGGGTGCTCAAACACCCCAAATATTGCGAAAGGTATATACTTGCATAAGATCCCATTTCATAACTACAATTGCCCAGAAGCAAAGTCCAGGAGGAAGCTATGGATTGATTTTGCGAAGAGAAAGCGAGCAAAATTTCAACCCCTCGGCTAACTCCATCATGTGTTCTACACACTTCTTACCAGAGGATTATAACCAGAGATTTGATTTCGTCTCGAAAAATCGTCCTCAGTTAGTTAAAGATGAGGTTGGGACTGTTGCCATCCCAAGGATTTATGTCAGCAACCATGAGGAGCAAACCAAACTGTCGGATCGTAATCGCTGAAAGGTAAGTGTCACTATCGCATACACTGACCATGATTCATTTGCCTCCAATCTAATTAACCAAACCAGTAGACATAAATAGAACACTATCAGTGTTTCTAATCAGTCATTCAGCGGCTCCTAGCGAGCCCAACACCAAAATCTCAAGCTAAAAAGCAACTGATGAATGTTCACTGGGGAATGATCTGAAACCGGTCTTGCAATAGCTTAGCAGATTATACATGACTATTACAGTCTATTACACAATAGGCTGAATCGAATAGTGACCACTTATAACTCTTTCGTATCATGTAATACATTTAAATTACAACAAAGAGTTTAATACAAGAAGGTTGAATCGAAAAGCGACCACTTATAACTCTTTCGTATCATGTAATACACTTAAATTACAACAAAGAGTTTAATACAAGAAGTCACATGTCTGGTTCCCTGTCCTAAAACCCTACGCTATCAAAACACCTCATTTTGGTTTAATCAATGACCAACATGCAGTGACGTGTTTTAACAATTAAATGCTTTGATACACTGGTCCTCAGTAAAGCATGCACAAACACGCCATAATATACCATAACAGGTCACTCTAAGATAATCTCACAGTAATCATAGCACAATAACTATCATTCACGCCGAGCTTGCGCGCCCTAGGTTTTACAGTTTCGAAGCCAGCAGTTTTTTATCAAAATGGCGGCCGTTTCCATGGTTTTGACTGCATTGCGTGACACAGCATTGTCTGCCAATAAAAAGGCATTCACCACATTTAGAGCATATTATAGGATAAATCGTTGTCACACGATGGAGGGATTCAATATGGATGCCGAGGTGAGTTTTCATTGATCTACCATCTAGAAATCCATTTTTTTGCCGTGTTTTTCAGTCCCGTACGTAGTTTATGGCTTGAAATTAAAGGGCAGGCATGCTTTTACTAATTTGTTTTTAAAAAATTCTTAAAATTGATTTATTAAGTTTTTGAAACGGCAAAGCTTGGCTATTGTCTTCAGATGTCGGTGTCAACAACTTCTCATCCCTTGTTCTTAGTTAAGAAAAGAATGGAAATAGTTTTTTCATTTCAGACATAGCTCCATTTGAATACTTGTTTGAAGATTTATGAACAGCAAGGGCAGGTATGTATTGAATAGTTATTGTATAAGGAAGAAAATAATCAGTCAAGTCAACGAGAAGTATTCAGCTCAATTTAAATTTTATTTTTAAAGAACATGGAAATACTGAGTTGAACCAGCTTGTTGAACCACTACAGCTGTGATTATGGCAAAAGGAAGAAATAGGAGGCGTAATTCTAAAACAATATCAAAGCAGTATTTTCCTGTGGGAGAGCTTGCGAAGAGAAGGGCAAACCTTAAAGAGGAATATCTATCAAGATCTAAAGTATTGATGGAGGAGAGGAAGAGACTTGCTAATCTAAATGCAAAAGTAAGCTTGTAATTAAATTATTATGCATTATAAAATGAATCCTCAGATGTTTATGGTTTCAGTTTATCTGATAAGCTTAGGAAAAGCCAGCTATAGTGAGTTCTATTATTTTATATTATTTGGCAAAAATACTGAAGGAAAAGGCAGACAGGCTAGACGCATGTCAAAGTGCAAACATTCAGAAACATTTCCTATTAACAGAAACGAGAGAAAAGAGGAAGAGGGCTTTCAGAGAAAAAGCACCATCAATTGTTGGTGAATGTAATTCTCAGAGGCTAACTATAAAGCCAAGTTGTGCCTGTAATCGTCAAAAAGAAACAACAGAGGCATGTTCCCTAATACATGGTAGCAGTAGTGATGACCTAAATGTGACAGAGTCAAAAGACACTATTTTGGACAGTAATTATTTAGTCATAAATCTATATTTTTAATTAGGAATGCCTCGTGTACACATAGGAATGTAATTCTTTAATTAACTGTTTGCGTGGAAAATGCGTAAGCAAGAAATAATTTCCGCACGTAATTACATTACAGTGAGTCATGCCTAGGTTTGGCGCTTGTTTACGTAAGTTCGTGTTTGGGACATCCTGTTTGCGCCTAGGGCGTGCAACATTGCGTAGGATGTGTAAGGTCTTAAGAATGCAGGTTTTCCCATAAAAGTAGGCCCAAACTAAGCTTAAATCAGTGTAGTAAAAGTTCTTGAAGACGTTGCACATATCAAGACAAGGAATTCTCTACGATGTAAAGGTATGAATCTTTGAAGCCTTTTACACTTATACCTAGGATAGATTTAGGACAAATCTATGTTAATATCGTTAACTAGTCGTTATATTTTATAGCTTAGATTTTCTACATATTTGTTAAGCATTCGTTTCATGTTGTAGTAATTCTAGTCGCATTAGCGCGTAATTTAGTACAAAGTTATTCACGCAGTAGTAATTTAGTAATCACGCTGAGTGTATAGGATCGCTACCGCCTTACTCGCTTGTTTAACCTTTTTACTACGATAAATAGCCTTAACTGCGGGATAAAAGACCTTTTCTTTCCAACCTTTAATTTGTTCGCTACTTAAACTCTACACTCAAGGTCATTGTCGCGACCCGCGTGTTCAGTAAACCGTGTAATTCTTAGTTTGTCATAAACAAAGGTTAAAATACTTACCTAAAGCCATAGTTAACCTCTAGTCAATTTTTCCTATTGCTTTTTCCATTGGTTTAGTTCATTTTACACGGTTTACCGACTTGTACATTAAACTTTGCAACCTAGTAATTTTCACTCGCGTATTGTAAACACTGCTAATCAGTATGCAATATTCAAATTACCTGTGACGTAATTTACGTATTTCCGTTTCTATTTATATCTAGCAAGACTGTATTCTATTCATAACTTTTTAGCTATTTAGATAAGCTACAAATTTATTTTATCTCATTGTAAATATTTTTCTTGTTTTCATTAGAGATATCCTGTAATCTCGTTCCCGTTTTTTTTTCATGTATTGTAAAGTTGTGTGAATTTTTCAATAAATTCTTTTGTCAAAACCACTTGCAATCTGATCCATAGCTGAGCGCCTTGCCGCCGGTTACATTTTTGGTGTCAGAAGTGGGATTGCAAGAAAGTTGACATTAGTAGTTACTGATTATTTACCAACGGGAACGAGATTGAAATCATGGCGGAAGAAGCTGTGGCTGCACTCACAGAGCAATTGGCTGCACTCAAGGCACAGCTGGATGGCATGCAGGCTGAAGGAGGACCCCCTGCCCAACCTGTTCCTGCACCAGTGGTACAAGTGACAGTGCCAAGGGAGAAGAAGCTGAGAAAGTATGCTGGTGGCAGAGACGACAAAGTGCTTGAAGACTGGATAGCGGATGCACAGAGGTCTGTGGCTGCCCAGAAGTTAACTGGTCAAGAGGCGGTGGATTTCCTGTACCATAGCTTAGAAGGTGCGGCTCGAGATGAAGTTCGACTAAGGCCTGTGGATGACTGGATAGACCCAGATGGCTTCTTCAGGATTCTAAGAGACGTCTTCGGGGAGAAGCTCACCAAGACCCAGCTTCTCCAGAGGTTTTTCGCCAGAAAACAAGGTGACAGGGAGCCCATCCAGGACTTTGCCCATGCCCTGATGTCAATGGTGGAGCACATAACCAGAGTACACGTAGGAGCCCTGGAAAACAAGGACCAGAACCTCAGAGACACATTCGTTGAGAACTTGCGTGACAACCTGTTGCGCAGGGATCTCAAGCGCTATATCAGAGAACATCCCGAGAAGACCTTCAACGAGGTGAGGCAAGAGGCCTATCGTAGCTCGGAAGACACAGATAGAGGAACACATCGCCATGCAGCGGCCAAGGAGGTGTTGGTGGAGAGCAACCAAGTAAATGCCATCCAAGAGCTTACAGCAGGACAGAAGGCCCTGGTGGAGAAGCTCATGCAGCAACAAAAATTGCTGGATGAGCAGCAGAAGCTGCTAACCCAACTTACCATGAAGTTCGCGAGCCCATCACCACCACGAGGTCCCCCACGTGGTCCGAGGAGATGTTACAACTGCCACGAGCTTGGACATCTTCGGCCGAACTGCCCAAAGCCCCTGAAAGACAAGGCACCAGCAGCCACTACAGTAATGCAGAGGAGGGTACCTGGCCTACTGGGAACCAACGTTCTTGGGCAGGTGCCCCAATACCAACAGATCCTGCAAGATGAAGAGAAGAAGAATAAACGTAAAACTGGGTTCGTGAAAGTAGCCGGCTCAGACAAAGTCTGGGTCCCTGCTTTCACAGAATCTGATATCTTGGTCACAGGCCCATCATGGGGCACTGATGCTGTGATCGAACCCCTTGGTGTACCAGTAGAAGGAAACCTCACCGTGGCCAGTACTCTCGTGGATACTACCAAGACGTGTTACTATGTCAGAGTTGCCAACCAGACGGCAAAGGACATATGGCTAAAGCCGAGGACGCGGATTGGAATTGTGCAAGAGGGAGAGATGGTCAAGAGAGGAGAGCAGTTGGAGTTCCTACACGAGAATAACATGGTGACAGTGTGCTGTAACCTTAGTGCTGACCCTCAGATGCCACCCCAACGGGAAGCTGTGGGCAAAGTACGTTGGCAAAGGATACAGACACCCCCTCACGGGATTACCCTGGAACATTTCCCCGGGACGGAACTTCAGAGGGAGAAAGCTCTCCAGATGTTCGAAAGAAATGAAGAGGTGTTTGCTTCATGTAAGGAGGACCTTGGCTGTACAAAGACAACATATCATCGCATCTACACAGACGATGATGTGCCTGTCACAGAGCGTTACAGAAGGATTCCTCCAAACCAATACCAGGAGGTGCAACAGCATCTACAAGACTTGCTAGAAAAAGGAGTGATATGTCCAAGTGAGAGTAACTATGCCTCCCCAATAGTGCTTGTACGAAAGAAGTCTGGAGCCTTGAGGATGTGCGTCGACTACCGGAAGCTGAACCAGAAAACCAAGCGTGATCAGTACCCCCTACCAAGGATAGAGGAATCACTGGAGGCACTGCGTGGCGCAAAGTACTTTTCCACCATAGATCTGGCATCAGCCTACAATCAAGTTGAAGTCCATCCTGATGATCAGCACAAGACTGCGTTCACAACGCCCATGGGTTTGTTTCAGTACACTCGGATGCCGTTTGGACTACAGAATGCCCCAGCGACCTTCCAAAGGTTGATGCAAGGAGTCTTCCGAGAGGACATACTTCGCACCCTGATGGTCTACCTGGACGACATCATAGTCTTCTCATCCACCATTGAAGAACATCTTGAGCGGTTGGAAACGGTATTCAGTAAGCTGAAGCATCATGGATTAAAGGTTGAACCAACCAAGTGTCAACTCTTCAGAGATCGGGTGTCCTACCTGGGGCACGTGGTCTCTGCTGACGGTGTCGAGACAGACCCTGAAAAGACAAAGACAGTTAACGAGTGGCCAGTCCCCAGACAGTGCGCGATGTGCGATCATTCCTTGGTTTCGCGTCATACTACAGAAGATTTGTCCCCAAGTTCGCTCAAATGGCAGGCCCGCTGCACAAGTTAGTTGCTGAGCTCGGGAGCGGAGGAAGTAACAAGACCACCCGGAAGCAGATTGGCGTACTGTGGACAGAAGAGTGCCAAAAGAGCTTCAACAAGTTAAAGAATCTACTAACCTCAGCACCAGTGCTGGCCTACCCGGACTACACCAAGCCCTTCATCCTAGAGACGGATGCGTCCAACGAAGGATTGGGAGCCGTGCTGTCCCAAGAACAGGACGGAAGAGTCAAAGTGATCGCTTATGCCAGCCGAGGCCTGAGAGGTGGAGAGCGAAACATGGAGAACTACTCATCAAGGAAGCTGGAACTACTAGCCTTGAAGTGGGCTGTATGTGAGAAGTTCAGGGAGTACCTGCTGGGATCGAAGTTTGTCGTCTACACAGACAACAACCCGCTGACATACCTACAGTCAAAGAGTAAGCTGAAAGCTGTGGAGCAGAGGTGGGCTGCAGAGTTAGCAAACTTCAACTTTACCATCAAGTACCGCCCTGGACGTCACAACCAGAATGCAGATGCTCTAAGTCGCATCAACCGAGATGAAGAACCAACCACAGTTGAAGTAAGAAGTACCCTAGCCTACTCTACCAATACTACAGACCTACCAGAAGAGGTACGTCAACATTTGATGGTATCAGCAGCGTTCATAAGCAACACAGAGACAAGTGCGCTGGAGGAGCAAGCAACCTCATTCCCAACCACACCTCTCACAGAGATCCAACGACTACAGCAGGAGGACCCATGCATCAGTCGTCTCCTCCACTACCGAAACCTTGGACGTCGGCCAAGTAAAAGGCAAAGCCAACAAGAGACAAGGGATACAAGGAAGTTGCTTAGTCACTGGAACAGGATTGAGGAAAGCCATGGAGTTCTCTACCGCCGTACAGGAGTCGGACAGGGAAGTGAGCTTCGGTTACTGCTACTCCCCACATCAATGAAATCACAAGTACTGAAGGGTGCGCACGATCAATGTGGACATCAAGGACAAGACAGGACAGAACAGCTCTTGAGGAAAAGATGTTGGTGGCCCGGTATGCAAGGAGATGTGAAGCAATGGATCTCAAATTGTGAAAGATGTGTCATTGCCAAAGGATCCTACCTTCCAGTCAAGACGCCGATGGGCAGCCTACTAGCTACTAGGCCATTGGAAGTGCTAGCGATGGATTTTACCTTGCTTGAGCCTGCAACAGATGGAAGAGAAAATGTCCTCGTGTTAACAGATGTGTTCACAAAGTTTACAATTGCTGTACCTACCCGTGATCAGAAAGCTACAACCGTAGTCAAGACCCTGATTAAAGAATGGTTCCTTGTGTATGGAATCCCCCGAAGAATACACTCTGACCAAGGCAAGTCATTTGAGGCAGAACTAGTCAAGGAGTTGTGTGCAGTGTATGGAATTAAGAAGTCAAGGACAACCCCCTATCATCCTCAAGGAAATGGGCAGTGCGAAAGATTCAACCGTACACTACATGAGCTTCTAAGAACTCTACCAGCAGAAAAGAAAAGAAGGTGGCCTGAACACCTGAAAGAGTTATGTTACGCCTATAATGCTACGCCACATGCAACGACTAGATACTCACCCTTCTACCTGATGTTTGGTAGAGATGCAAAGCTACCTTTGGACATTCTACTTCCTGATGATGACAGACAAGTGACAGTAGACAACCAGCAATGGATTACCAAGCACCAGACTCGTCTACGAGAAGCTTATACCACTGTGACACAAAACTTGAAGGAAGCTGCTACCGTCAGAAAGAAGATCCATGACCAGAAGGGCAGAGCACTGGCCGAACCACTACAAGTTGGAGAGCGAGTACTCCTTCGCAACCGTAAAGTCAGAGGAAGAAACAAGATTCAAGATAAATGGGACAACCAAGTGTACAAAATCGTCGAACGAAGAGACAACAATACATATGTCGTTGAAAGAGCTGATGGACATGGAGGAGATAAAGTTGTTAGTCAAGGAGAAATGCAAGTGTGTCCAAGACCAATGCTGGAGATACGAGGACGACACAGGCAAGCTGACAGGTCTAGACAAACATGTACTGCATCGCCAGAATCATCAGATGAAGAAGATGACATTGGAGGAATGACAATCGCCTTTCAACCAATGACAGAACCAGCTGAACCTGATGATGATGATGATAGTGATGATGCGTCTGAGGAAGAACTGGCTGCACCTGTACTCCGACGTTCCACAAGGACAACGGCAGGCCAACACAGCAACCTCTATAATCTTCCAAGATCCGCACTTCAGCACTGACGAGTCCACCTGCGTATCATTGTTCCTGAATTTGCTCGAGGACGAAGCAAACAAAAAGGAGGGGCAAGTGTGACAGAGTCAAAAGACACTATTTTGGACAGTAATTATTTAGTCATAAATCTATATTTTTAATTAGGAATGCCTCGTGTACACATAGGAATGTAATTCTTTAATTAACTGTTTGCGTGGAAAATGCGTAAGCAAGAAATAATTTCCGCACGTAATTACATTACAGTGAGTCATGCCTAGGTTTGGCGCTTGTTTACGTAAGTTCGTGTTTGGGACATCCTGTTTGCGCCTAGGGCGTGCAACATTGCGTAGGATGTGTAAGGTCTTAAGAATGCAGGTTTTCCCATAAAAGTAGGCCCAAACTAAGCTTAAATCAGTGTAGTAAAAGTTCTTGAAGACGTTGCACATATCAAGACAAGGAATTCTCTACGATGTAAAGGTATGAATCTTTGAAGCCTTTTACACTTATACCTAGGATAGATTTAGGACAAATCTATGTTAATATCGTTAACTAGTCGTTATATTTTATAGCTTAGATTTTCTACATATTTGTTAAGCATTCGTTTCATGTTGTAGTAATTCTAGTCGCATTAGCGCGTAATTTAGTACAAAGTTATTCACGCAGTAGTAATTTAGTAATCACGCTGAGTGTATAGGATCGCTACCGCCTTACTCGCTTGTTTAACCTTTTTACTACGATAAATAGCCTTAACTGCGGGATAAAAGACCTTTTCTTTCCAACCTTTAATTTGTTCGCTACTTAAACTCTACACTCAAGGTCATTGTCGCGACCGCGTGTTCAGTAAACCGTGTAATTCTTAGTTTGTCATAAACAAAGGTTAAAATACTTACCTAAAGCCATAGTTAACCTCTAGTCAATTTTTCCTATTGCTTTTTCCATTGGTTTAGTTCATTTTACACGGTTTACCGACTTGTACATTAAACTTTGCAACCTAGTAATTTTCACTCGCGTATTGTAAACACTGCTAATCAGTATGCAATATTCAAATTACCTGTGACGTAATTTACGTATTTCCGTTTCTATTTATATCTAGCAAGACTGTATTCTATTCATAACTTTTTAGCTATTTAGATAAGCTACAAATTTATTTTATCTCATTGTAAATATTTTTCTTGTTTTCATTAGAGATATCCTGTAATCTCGTTCCCGTTTTTTTTTTCATGTATTGTAAAGTTGTGTGAATTTTTCAATAAATTCTTTTGTCAAAACCACTTGCAATCTGATTCATAGCTGAGCGCCTTGCCGCCGGTTACATAAAGGCATGTCTTGGTGGTATGTGGTTTTCTTTCATTAATACAGTTAGCATAAATCAATTAGATGAGTATAATTAAGGTCGGAAATTAATTTTTCCGAATTTAATTCCAAGGGCTTTCGCCCGGAATAACCTCGTTCCCAAGCACTACAACTTACCTATATTATCTTCTACTATTTCATTAGTGCCACGCGGTCCACATACTCTCATCTTTGCATCATAATTACCGCGACCTAACATCTATTTCACCCCGGCCTGCTCTCAGTCTGACCTCTAGCTCAGCTGGTAGAACATCGGTAGTACAATTCCGAAGGTCGTGGGTTCGAATCCCAGCGAGGTCGGAAATTAATTTTTCCGAATTTAATTCCAAGGGCTTTCGCCCAGAATAACCTCGTTCCCAAGCACTACAACTTACCTATATTATCTTCTAGATGAGTATTTAATGCATTCAGATAAGGGTAAGAAGGTCATCAAGTCCATTAATAAGAAAGAAACCAAGTCTTTTGAAAAAAAGTGTTAGACATGATTTTTGACTTAAAGACTGATTTTTGTTATGATCTGTTATGGTGCATACAGAGATCTGGATGAGTTTATTACTCTTTTAGCAGAAATGTACACAGATTTAGAAGATAGCATTGTTTTGTTGGACTTTGGAAAGCCCAAGTACCATTTTAATCTTGCCATTGGGGCTGAAGGAGCTCCATTTGGTAAGGACGACGAGGCTACGGCATGGCTTGTTTCATTTGTCAATGTAGGTACAAGAATCGGAAGTCCGGATGAAAACTTTCTCCTTTGTGAGGCAAATTGTCCAGAGTCACATAAAACGATGTTTAGATATCAAAAAAAAAAGTATTTGCAGATGTTAAGAAAGTTGAAAGTAAAACTTATACTATTTTGGGTCATTCAGTTATCTCTAAGTTCGTTCTAATCCCAAGTGACATTAAATGGTTGGCTACATTTTCGGGTGAGCTAAGCAATGCTGCTTATTATTTCTCTACATTTGCCAATGTGAACTCAGACAATATGAATAAGGCAAATGGGTCTATTGGCTATTAATTAAAAATGAAGATGCTCAAAACAAGAAATTTATTTTCAATAATTGATATTCTTGAAATGAGAAATGTTATTCTGGATTTAAGAAATATTTGTCTCATGCCCAGAATATAATTCTTCTACAAACGAGCTAAAAATTTCTTAAAACTAGAACTCGATTCTTACTAATTGGTGTTCCTAAAACGATAAATTCTGTTCTGGATTTAAGAAACTTTTGTCTCATATCCAGAATATCATTCTTATACCACCTTGAAAACTTGCAAAGTTTCCTCAAACTGACTGTTCTCCATAACCTCTAGTACTAAAAAACCTGATCCTGTATATACCATATCTTGATCAATCGACCAAATTCAGGAAGATTATTTGGTGTTGAACCACATGACATAATTGTTTTTACCAGTTGCGTAACATTTAGTATTTACTGTTACACTGTTACATTGATATACAACGTTTCCTGCATTGAATCCTGTACCTTTAATGGATAGAATCTCTCTATGTCTCTCTAGTATAAACAAATATTTACAATTTCACCAAGTGGAACTACTTGTCCTATAACACATATATATGTATGAATGTATTTATAGGCTGAAGAAGATGGCGTAATCCCACCAAGCCCACCATCTGGAAGACGCTCAATTTTCAGTACTAGCAAGTCTGTTAACTCTTCTACCTACAGTGAGGAGTCATCAAATTCATCATCGCAAGTTCCACCATTAAAAAGAACACATCCCTTCAGGGTAGACAAAGCAAAAAACAATGAAGATGCTTTCTCATTTCCAATATCTCAAGATATCAAGAAATGTGAATTAGAGAAAGTGTGTCCAACATTTGCTACACATGCCTTGTTGCTGCATATGGCCCAAATCCAAGCGACGAACAATACAGAAATGTCGCCAAGCAAATATGCAACCAAGTTACAGTGCCAAGGGACATAAAGCCTCCTGCATGGCCAAAGAATAAAGATTTCACAGAATGGGTAATTTTCATAAGACATATTCCTATTGGTATTATGACCTGTTATTAGTCAATGTGTACAATATCAAGTTTTCAAAGGAAATAAACAGTATCTAATTTAAAAGTATTGAAGTGATCACATGATATTGTATATTAGTTACTAAAGAAATATCTGAAAAGCCAGTGGTGTGATTCATTGTACATGTATATGATACAAGTTGAAATTTGTGATAGCATCAATCTTAAATTTTGAATTTCTCTGTAGGATACAGTATACAGAATTACAGCTTAAGAAAAAAGAGGCTATAATTCCAAAAAGCCAAAGTTGTTAAACAAGAGCGAAAATGTGACAGATGCAAACTAATCTGAGTGTGCCAAACATTATGATGGCATGAGGAAAGAACTACTTAAAAAGAAGCCAAATGAAGATGCCATCAAAATTATGCTCACTCCAACTTTCCAACAACGCCAAAACCGAATAAAAACCAATGACCTGCGGTCAAAGGAAGTAGTACCCAAACTTACCAAAGAATTTCAATGACAGGCATAGTATCAGCGGACCTAGGTCAAAAGGTGAAGTTGACCCAATTAGAGTCAATATAATTAAAAAATATATTTTTTAGTATATATATCCGTGCACGGCTTCAGAAAAAGAACACAAATGGAGAGAGTACAAGGCAATGGATGAGTATTTAAGAAGACCAGTAAAACGACCTCTTTGTTTGTAAAAAAAGTGAATATTTGTGATATTATTAATAAAATACACTTATCATCCTACAATCAAGTTGTTTTTAATGACATGAATTGTTGCCTTGACTAAGAAATTCCAACGTGCAGTTTAAGACATTTGTCTTGTTCTTAGAAATTAGCTATAAAGCACTCCTAATAAAGTCTGTTGGTAATCGATGGCCAACAAAAATGTAGCAGATTATTTCCTATAACATGTAAAAGATTTCTTTCCTTGGTTCTGTTCATCAAAATGATGGCTAAATTCGAGTTTAATTTAAATTTATATGCAGCTGATACATGCGTGGTATATATGTGTAGTATTAATGATATTGGAATGTCAGACAGTAGCTGCCATTAGTTATACAGCCAAATAAAATAGTACTTGATATCAGCATACTGTTCTAGAAACAAGAAAATAGTATCTTGTTTCATGGCAAGGTTTTAAGCAATTTTGTGCTTATTTTAAGAAAAGCGTGTTGCTTACCGCTGTTTGCATTACTACTTGGCCACCCCAGACACAAATAAGCCTTTTCATAGTTTAAGAATTGATTCCACTGCGCATGCGATTTTATCCCAAATTTCTCACCTTCTTTTGTTTAATTAAGAGCGAATGTCAGTAAGGGTCGAGAATCGCCGGACAAAACCAAAAAATCAAATTCCATTTTATTTTACCAAAAGATACCTTTGGGTGGGTAGTCTTCGAAATGTATGACCAAAAAGTCTGGCGATTTTTATTTTTTTCAAAATTCGCGAAAGTTGAAAAGAACCGCCGACAGTCATTTTCCGGCGACTCTATTTCCATAAAATTAGGCATGTTTAGGAAGTGCTCGTGCTCTAAGGAAAAATCCTATGGCATTGAAATTTTGTCCGTACATTGTTCATCATTTCTTGTTTCCAAAGATGTAAATCACTTTGGCATCTGTTGAATTCAAGCTAAGATCTCTGCCATCAACTTCCACCAACTAGGAGCGATAAGCTTCGAGCCTAAAATTGAGGTTAGTTTGCGACGCTATATTGAAGAGAGTATATTTTTTTCCACATAAATTTTAATATTTTTTGAAAGCCCTATCATTGGGCTTTCATCGTACCAAGTATCGTTTTTGGCCCGTTAATTCTCTAACTTCCAGAACTAAAGACGCTAGGACTATTTACAGCATTCGTGAGTTCATGAATAAATGAATATATAATGAACCGAGCATGACGGTCTTTATTTTATGGTTTATTTCTTGCAAAAAAAACAAAAAAACAAAACAAAACAAAACAAAACACAAGAAAACGACTCCTTTTTACTTTTAAGAGGCATTTCTGAGTATAACAGAGAGATATATGAATATATTTGACCGTAAAAGGTCAAGTAGCCACGCGTGTAGATGGTCACGCTGTAACACAATATCACGTTGCGGGTTACGGGACAACCTTAGATTGTTAATCCACTAGTATTTCAGATAATCTTTTCAAAAAGAACCTAACATATCATTTTTTAATGAAATGAGAGCATTTGCCGTTTTGCTACATCCTTTCGTATGCGACAACCGAAGAATGGACTTTGTTCTGATGAGTTTCATTAGCATATTGTTTTCCTGGATATCACATTACAAGGGCAACTAGTACTGTCGTCAGGTCAACGAAACAACGTTACTGAAGGGCATGCAATGGCTCAGTGTGGCTATTCGTCTTTGATCGAATCTAGTACCCTGTGTGGGCCACACTGGAAATACCCAAAAGATGTGGAGTGCATCGCTTTAAAAGATTGTAAGAAAGACGTCACCTCTCATCTACGATTCTGTAACACTTTTGATGTCGCAATCAACAGCGAGCAAAAGTTGTTGCTTTGCAGAGCTGGTAAGTGTTTTTCGATTTTTAAACAGTGCAGTATGTGAATGTTTATTTTAATTCCTGGGAATGAAAAAGTATTATTTCTTTTGTACAGGAATTTTCAAAAAGGAAGAGCTCGAGCGCCACGACACTCTGACTATTTGTTCGTCACACCGTAATAACAGTGGAGTTGGCTGGAGGTGTGGTGGAAAAAACTGTCCTATCCCTAGTGATATAGCAGGACATAAGACTGCTAATGCAAAAGGAGATCGTGGTATCACCAGTAAAGAGTCTGAATTTATTTACTCTACAACTCGAAGACTAATACTATTTGGAACACGTAAGTTTATTTCTGTGTCTAAGTAATCAAACAGTAAGGATCTTAACCAGTGGCTGGAATTGTTTTACTTAGTTATCTGTAGACGTTGTAAGACTCATATCAACCAACTACTTGAAGAAAATCCAAGTGATTTACTCACTGCAACGACACCAGTTGAAATTCCAGAAATTGTTTTACCAAGTGAAAATGAAGGAGTAGCAGAACTAAATCCCAGTGGAGCTGGAGCAGATCAGCAGGTAAATACCTTTCACCGGTTATTTGAAATTGGGGTTGTATCAAGGGTGCTTGACAGGATCGATGACCCAAATGTTGCGCGTTTCACTGGATTTCCTCTTTTATTAGATGTCTTATTAATTTGACAGTTCCACAAAAGAAAATTGGCCAGCTCTGAGGCAGGCCGACGGCGTCTTTGAAGTTTGGCAGGCAAGACAAATATTTGGTAAAATCAAATATCGCGTTCACGTTCGTAAAATGCTGCGCGTTAATTTTTCCAGAACACACAAAAGTCGATTATATGCTAACGGCCCGTAGTCTACCATCATTCACGCGATCAATCAAGCAGCACGTCAGTCAGTATTGATAACTTATTCACTCATTTGTTCGTTCGCTCATTCATTCCATTGATTTATAACATAAGATGTATAAAAATGACATTATTACACTATTTCCAGGAGAGTAATAGTATTTCATCAGATGAAGAGCTGGCGACACAATTAAAGCAGTTACTTCATGTCCAAGATGAGACCTTCCTTCCCTCTGACACCGATACTGGTAGCACAGGATCTTCATCGGACGAGAAGTCCAACATAAAGAAGTCAAAACTTAATGGATTTCTCGAGGAATGCAATATTGAACCGCTAGGACGTCCATGGATTGACTGGGACAAAGCGAGTGAAAAAACCCGACAACGCTACACTAAGCGCGCTTGCGACGTGGTATGCAGTGTCCTATCGGTAATGTACCCCGGTCCTCATAGCCATGATTTATGGAATAAAGTAAGATCATCGCCCATAATGAGTACGCTCCCTGGTGCATCCCAACTATCCCAATCTCAAGTTAACTACCTGGAAGCTCTATCTGAAGCGTACAAAAATGTCTCAGGTTGGGATTCCCGTCGACAAATTCTTTCCATAATGACAGGGGTGGCAACCTTCAAGGAGATACAAAGATTTATCCCAGGGCTAACACAGTATCGCTTTACCTCTGCAAACCTCCACCGCCTACAGTATGGTCGTGCTGCTCCAGTTCAAGTAAAGCCTGTAGCACGTCTGCGCATCGAAAGAAAACAACTGGACCATTTCCTGGCTTTTATTACAAGCCCGCATATCGTACAAGATCTGCCCTTTGGCGAGAAGAAACTGAAGCTTTCCTATGGTGAAATTCTTGCTGTACCCAACGTAATAAGAACAATCATCCCACAGCACATTGTTGAACAGTACAAGCAGTATTGTGCCGAGATAAACTTCAAACCATTCAGTGAAAGTACGATGATACGCATTCTGTTGGAGTGCAGTGCCTCCTTGCGCAAGTCCCTACAAGGCCTTGATTATTTTGCAGCTGAAGGCGCAAGGGGATTTGA